>NC_069072.1:18189995-18499603 GCF_025698485.1 Gossypium arboreum | reverse complement strand
CAAAATAGAAAAATAGAATCATTTAGAAATGAATATAGGTTTCCAAAATGGAAATGATTCATTTGCAATTCTGTATGGATAACTTAAAAATGATCAGAAGAAAAAGTTTATGTTTTTTAGGTCCCTTGAAGCCCAGAAATGAAAATAAACCATTTGGTCACGGTCAACATGTTGAGTTGTGAAATACTGAACATATTTTCTTGAAATTTTACCAGGAGTAAAATTTTCAAAATTTATTGAGGGAAAAATAGGGATGAATTTTTTCAATATAGAATATTAAAGTTTATTTTGGAAATAGAAAATTTGGATCGAGCTAGATCACATTACAAAGTATTGGGTCAAAAGACCCAACACGTACTCGTAATGTGACCCGATGTGAGAAAGGCTCAAAACCCCTCATATAACATGAAAGGGGCGACAACTCTATTGGGAATACTAGGGTGTGCCATCCACACTACTTCTAGTAGGAAGTTGTTTTTCTATTTGAAATAAACTGCTACAACTCAACAAGGGTTCTACCTTCTCTTTTTATAAACAAATAGCACCGTCAGGGCATAAAACAAAACTTTGAGAGATTATTACTCTGTCCAAAAATAGAGAGAATTTATTCTTAACTATTAAATATATTTTTCTAGAATAACAATTCTATCAATTTCTATTAAGAAGAGAAAATTTTTGTTTTCTCCCGAAATAAAAGAGAGAATTTTTTTCTAGTTTTGTGTTTCGATCGAGCCCGCATTCAAAGAAGGTTGTGGTGCGAGAATAGCGGAGAAGATCATTTGGTTGAAAGTTGGGAACAAAGAAGGTCCGCTAAGCCAAAAACATAGGTTTGAGTTTGATTAGGTTTTATTGCTAGAAATATCACAAACCAAGTCGATTTTCAAATTTTTAGTTTTCTGTCATGCGAGAAAATCGTTTTCAAATTGCAATTTTTCCAAAAATATCCACATTTCATTTCCACTTGTAGATCCACTTACACCTTATGGGTTTTATCCCTTCCAATAAGTCTACAAGTTCCCACACTGAGTTGGAATCCATAAAATCTACAAAATTACATGTTTACAAATGAATATACTACATTCATGGCATCAGATCCAACAAAGAATAAGGGGGCTAAGATGGTTTGTAATGCGAAAATAAAACAAAAATTGGATTGGGAAAGAAGACTAAGAAGCTTTTAGGGAGCAAGTAGTCGTCTTTTTTTTTTTATTTCCGAGGTTGTTAGGGACAAGATTCAATAGAAGACTTAATAATGATGATGTTGGGGTTGATACTTTATTAGGGAAATTATAGATGAAGTTTGATGCATGTTATATTTGTATTGGTTCAAGTGGGAAGAATCCAATTAGTGTTTCAAATGAAAAGGTATTGTAAAATGTGATAGTTAGTGAAACTAAATCAAGTTTTCAGGAAAATGTAATGAGTCCATCGGGAACACTCTTGATGGGATCCACCTATGTAAGTGAAGTGTAGTCACTTCTAAAAGTTCAAGGCTTGGCTCTAACACGTGAAAAGAGGTTAGAGACACATGACAATAATAATGTCCCTGAATATTGTGTATTGACTAGTGTTGAAATTGTTGTGTGAGATGTGTTTGATCTGCCACAATTTGTTGCGGCAAATTAAATCCTTTTTAGCACTTAGCGAGATTATTTTCTAGCAAGTTAGTGTTATTTTAGTTAATTTTTTGTTTTAGTACTTAGTTAATAAAATGAGTAATTTTGATGGTTTTATGACTTTTTAGGCCAATCCAGGCTTAAGGGAATACTAACATGTTGATTAAGAGTGCAAGATATCAAGTCGTGCCAATAAGTCATTAGACAGCCCTCGGTGTTGCAAAACCCAACTTGGATGTCAAAACACCAACTCCAAACCGCCTAAGGAGCATTCTACCTTTGATGTCACGACACCAACCACGCGATGTTGCGACACCCAACCTCGACATGGAAAGGAGTATTCTGCCCTTGATGTCGCAACACCAACCTAAGGATGTCCCGACACCGTTGTGACGAGGCCACCTAATTTACTAAGAGTGTTTTCATCCATATAGCTTCAATCAGCTATGATTAGTCAATTGTATTAGGTTTAAATGATTCATCTAACATAACTCTTATATGCTATTGCTCAAGACCTGATAAAAGGGATATTTTCCTTAGTTTGAGTTTAATTTTTAGATTATGGTATTACTTTAAGGATTTCTCTGTTCAAATTGAATTAATTTTAATTTCAATTTTAGTTTTATTTTATTTTCTTCAATTGTTCGTGTCTTCTATTTTGTATTGCAAATCACTCAACATATGTTAGGGGATTTTCTGTTCATGTGTGCAATTGATATCTCTGGATCTAATTTTTCCTTTCTCTCTTTTGTGTTTTGATTTTACTTTATTGTCTGAATTTAAATTAGATATTTCTGCATTATTAAGATTAACGAGTGGATCTGGGATTAATTAACTGAAGATTAGGGTTTATTTTAGAATTAGTTAGATTGGGTTGAGTGAAATTAAACCATAGGCTTGACGACCCTAAGAAGTTATTTAAGTAGATGAGGTCTAAGAAGTAATTTAAGTAGATGAGGTCAGAAGAATAGTCTATTGAGCATCTCTCAACTTGTCCTAGTTTGAACTATGAGGTCGGAAGAATTGTCTATGGAGCATCTCTTAACTTATCCTGGTTTGAATTATGAGGTCAGAAGATAAGTAGTTCTTGTCGATTTGTTAATTTAGTTAGAGGCCAGAAGGTAATAACTAGGTTAATTACTAGCTAAATGATTAAAACCCTAAATAGGAAGTTAATTATAAACATGGAAAAGAGTTAATCTTCTATTTGCTTATTTTAGTGATTTACAATTGTTTCTTTTAGTTTCTAGTTTTGCATATTTTCATTTGGCATATTTTTATTTATGAATTATCGTAACATAATTTTAATTGAGTACTATTTAGAATTGTTAGTGTAGAGATTATCTACTAATTTAACTTAGCCTGCTTTGGGTACAATCCTCGGAGTACTCCCATATTCTATTGTAAAACTATATTACACCCTGACCCGTATACTTGCAGACACCGCCTATTTCATATCTTTAGATGCAGTATTTTTCAGCCCCAACGTTCGCATGTTGGGCGATGGTCAGTATTTGATTAAACAAATTGAATAGCTGGTTCAAAGCATAGCCTACCATGATATTTCAATTATCTTTAACATATTTTCGTTATATGAATGCTCAATCGTAAGATACCGTCATTTATGCAATTGATTTTCAAGATTACCAAAAGCTAGATATTTTGACAATAACAAGGAGATTGTTGAAACATTTTCAAAATATTTCTAATGTTTCAATAGTTGTAATTGACAAGTTACAAGTAATCCAAAATTTATTTCACTTTGTTGTTAACCAAAAGTTTTCACTACTCATAGTGATGAGTTATGTTTGTTACTAAAAGCTATGTCACTTGATCATTAACAAAGAGTCGTGATTATTCAAGTAGACATAAATAATTATATTTATTGTTAAAAGATGTGTCTATCCATTTGGATATTTGTGTTTCTATTAAGGTACATGAGAATTGTTATAAATAGGAGAGGAATTTTATTTATATGACATACTAAGAAGTACAAAGACATACCAAAAACTCATAAACAGAAGTTTCTCTATTCTCCTCAATCTTCTAATATTCAAAGATTTTTCTATAAAGAATCAGTACAAAAGTTCTTTATAAAATTTGATTCTCTTGCTATGCTCAGCTCAATGTTCAATAGACTGTTTTCACCATTGTTAGTGCAAAATGCCAACAATAATTGGGTTTCATTGCATCATCGATGTTTATTTGCTAATAACTTTTTTGCTCTTCAAAATATAGGTGAGGAACCAATAGAATCTTAAAGAAAGTGACATGGTTACACGTCATGAAACATTCAGTTAATTTATCATAAATTTATTTTTATCCCATGCACCAACAAGAAATATTCTAAAACAATGGAGATTTTGTGTCATGAGAGTAGATTGACTACTGTGGAAAAAATTGCTCATATAACCTAAGATAATTAGATGGGATCATTGTTGATACGGTAGGAATAGTCTATATAATAATTTCTCTCCCAATTAAAATGCGCATATATCGTTTCTTTTGTTTAACATTTCTTTCTTCGCTTTACTTTCTTTTCTTTTATAATTATTTATTCATACACAGTGTTAGTGTGAGGAAAACTTTTCTGTTTTAAGGGAAAACACACTATCATTCTCAACTTCATTTTTGAAGTACACGAAGTGAACACGAAACCAATCAGACAACTCCATTGTGAGTAATTTTGTCTTCAATTCGTCAATACCTACCTAAACTCTACCTCATCAAAGTCAAGTTAGCTGGTACTGACATTAATTCGTCCACATCTTTTTAACTGGCTTTACAATTACAAAAGCTTGTTCTAAACTTAGGACATGAGAGCAATGGCGGAAATGGTTTCCTTTTCAGTAATTAAGTGGGATATTTCTCGTCTGACATTTTGGGACGTGTCGATTGCGTTGTTGGGGCTATTCATTTTCAGTTGTTTGCATGAGAGACTTACAAGAAAGGGTCCGATGATGTGGCCAGTGTTTGGAATAATACCATCAATTGTCTTCCACCTGAGTGACGCACATAATTGGGGCACCAGAGTTTTGATAAAAGCTGGGGTAACATTTCATTACAGGGGAATGTGGATGGGAGGTGCGTATGGGATCGTCACAACTGACCCTTCCAACATTGAATATATGCTCAAGACAAATTTCCAGAATTTCCCTAAAGGGAATTACTACAGAGAGAGATTTCGCGACCTGCTGGGGGATGGGATTTTCAACGCCGATAATGAATCATGGATGGAGAAAAGGCAACTTGCGAAGCATGAGATGCATTCGAGTCGTTTTATGGAGCACTCCTTTAAAACCATGCAAGATTTAGTGCACAAAAAGCTATTGATTTTATTGCAAAAGCTTAGTATTTCAGGGCAGTGTTTTGATCTACAAGAAGTGCTTCTTCGGCTTACATTCGATAACATTTGCACAGTAGCTCTTGGCGTTAATCCTGGGTGTTTGGCCCTTGATTTGCCCGAAGTTCCCTTTGCGAAAGCATTCGAAGAGGCCACCGAACTCACCTTATTAAGATTCTTGATGCCACCTTTTGTATGGAAGGCGTTGAAGTTCTTCGGACTTGGAAATGAGAGACGGCTCAAGGAAGCAATAAAAGTTGTCCACGATTTTGCAGATAAGAAAGTGAGAGATCGAAGGAACATACTTGGGAACTTAAGCAATCAATCTGATTTCTTGTCGAGGCTTATTGAGAGTGAAAATAAACAAGGCCAAAACAGGCATTTTCCAGGTAATTTCTTGAGAGATTTCTGTGTAAGTTTCATCTTAGCAGGTCGAGACACAACTTCAGTTGCATTAGCCTGGTTTTTCTGGCTTATACACAAAAACCCACAAGTGGAAAACAAAATCATGGCCGAAATCTACGAAATTTTATATCATCCCCAGTGTAGAACACAAGATAACATCACAGTTTTCACAGAAGACGGATTGAAAAAGATGGTTTATCTCCAAGCAGCATTATCTGAATCCCTACGGCTCTACCCATCAGTGCCGATTGAAATGAAACAAGTTCTAGAAGACGATGTGCTCCCTGATGGAACAAGGGTAAAAAAGAGTGCTCGAGTCTTCAACTTCCTATTCTCAATGGCTGGTATGGAATCTATATGGGGCAAAGATTGCTTGGAGTTCAAGCCAGAGAGGTGGATCAAAGATGGGAAGTTCGTGAGTGCAAACCAATTCAAATACCCCGTTTTTAATGCCGGTCCGAGGCTATGTCTTGGGAAGAATTTTTCTTACACTCAGATGAAAATGGTGGCTGCTTCAGTACTATTAAGGTATTCGGTTAAGGTTGTTGAAGGTCACAGTGTTGTACCAAAGCTGACCACCACACTCTACATGAAAAATGGTTTAATGGTGACGCTAAAGCCTAGGTTGGTAAACAATGCTTAGTGCTGCCTATATTATAAAAGTTGGAGTGAAAATATAACGCAGAATAATTGAGATGAATGTGAGGAATATGCAGATTTGATTTGTTTTTTGTTTACTCATTCTCGTATTTATTTTTACCTTTTGTGTGCTTGGTTGAATTAAACGATAAACCTCTATTAATGTGATTAACTGTTTGGATCTTTTAGCTCCTTGGTCAGTTTTTGGATTTACAGTATTGTTCTTTGTTATATCCTTTCCTATTGTAATTTTTAAAAGTTATATTATAGTTTTCTTTTTGGAAAAAAACCTAACTACACAACCTAATCAAATCAAAAGAATCCACAATCCTATAAATCCAAAAAACCTTAACAAACCCCAGACTCTGAAGAACTCCCTCTGGATATCTCCATATTATGTGTCATAATGTACTGCTTAGGCCAAGTCTTTAAGATCTTAATAGTTGATACTACCATTCAATACCAAAAAACAATATAAGGATAATGACTTTTTTACCTTCCAACTTTATTAAAAAATTATTTTCTCTCTATTTAATTTGTTGTCTCTTTTATTATTCTTTGAATTTATATTTTTGTTAATCCAGTCCAAAATAGATGGAAAAGTTAACAATTATAAATTTTTATATAGATGACACATCATCATTTAATTAATTTTTAAATTTTTTAAAAATATATTTTTATAATTTTTAACGATTTTAATTTTTAAAATAGTTTTTATAGTTTTTATTTAATTTTTTAATTTTAAAAATTAATTAAATACTAATGTGTCATCCACATGACAATTCATGTTTATGCAATGTCAAGAAAGTTAAAAAGCATTAATTTTTCCAATCAGTTTAGGGTGACTTGACAAAAAAACGCAAGTTTAAAAACAAAAAAGGACTAAACATTAAATGAATGACTAAAATGACTTCTTTTTTTTTTTTATAAAATTGGAAGGCCAAATAAATCATCATGACAACAATATATAGGTAATACCAAGTGGTCCGCATTATCGATACTTTTATTTTGATAAAGTATTCAACCTAATACTTATATACTAGATTTTGAATGTGAGTATGAGATATGATTTATTTAAATATATAAAACAATTAGAATTTCATGTATATATATACATTGATACGTATTCAAATGAATATTTGTTTAGCACTAATAGTTAAAAAGAAACACTAATAGCATAATACAGCATGGTTAAACTCTTTATTTAGCACTCTAATGGCTAAAGTTCAAGCCTGCAGATATAATCTCCATACCTAATATTTTTCTATAAATACATAATATGTTATAATATATGTGAAAATAAAAATAAAATAAAATAAAGAATACACAGATTTTAAATGGAAACCCTTTTGGGAAAAATCACGGGTAGAAGAGAAGGGAATTCACTATGTCGAATTTGAATTATTACAAGAGGAATAGACTACGTCGATTTATAGGCTTGTAAAGTCATATTCTAGTAAGATTGAAACACCTTATTTTAATCAATATAAAAATAGATGGAGTTTAATAAGGTTTAAAAAACCTTATTCTAAAATAAAATAAAAGAAGTGTAGCTCTAGATGGATTTTACTTTTATTTTATTTTACCACTGTATTATATTTAAATAAGGATTTGGGTCATTTAATTCTAACAGTCTCCACCTTGACACGAATTCTTAATGAACAAGTTCTTCATCACGAACTCTCAACGAACAAGTTCTCCACCTCTTCCATAAAACCCCTTAAGGGTTTAACTTCAACAATGAACACCAACCAAGTCTAAACAATGCTCAAACTTGGTTATAGGAAGTGACTTAGTCATCATATCCGCAGGATTTTCATGAGTACTAATTTTGCTCACAACAATATCACCATGAGCAATAATATCACAAACAAAATGATACCGAACATCAATGTGTTTTGTTCTCTCATGAAACATTTGATCTTTTGTAAGGAATATTGCACTCTGACTGTCACAAAATACTGTACTGATTTGAAGGTCTTCATTGAGTTCACTAAAGAGTCCCTTCAACCAAATAGCTTCTTTACAAGCCTCAATAATCGCCATGTACTTAGCTTCAGTTTTAGACAAAGCGACTGTAGTTTGCAAAGTGGTTTTGCAACTGATTGCACAACCTCTGATTATAAAGACATAACCTGTGAGAGATCTTCTTCTATCAAGGTCTCCAGCAAAATCAGCATCAACATACCCAACGGCTCCATCTTTAGTTATTCCAAACTATAAGCAGACATCAGTAGTACCTCGTAAGTATCTTAAAATCCACTGAACTGCTTTCCAGTGTTCTTTACTGGGATTCGCCAATGTATCTGCTAACTGCACTGGCTGCATATGATAAATCTGGACATGAACAAATCATAGCATACATGAGAGATCCCATTGCACTAGATTATGGAACGTGTGACATGTCCTCAATCTCATCATCTGATTGTGGAGACAAAGCTGATGAAAGTCTGAAATAGGCTGCTAAAGGAGTACTAACAGGCTTAGCACTCTGCATATCAAACCTACAAAGAACTTTCTCAATGTACCCCTTCTGACTTAGGTACAATTTACTTACTTTTCTATCTCTGAGAATCTCCATACCAAGTATCTTCTTTGATGGTCCCAAATCTTTCATCTCAAATTCTTCACTTAGTTGGGCTTTGACCTTTCTTATCTCTCATTTATCTTTTGCTGCTATCAACATGTCATCAACATAAAGAAGTAGATACACAAAAGAACCATTACTGTTTTTCTTAAAGTAAACACAATTGTCAAAACAATTTCTTTTGAAATCATGAGAAGTCATAAAGGAATCAAACCTCTTGTACCACTGTCTTGGTGACTGTTTCAAACCGTAAAGAGACTTTTTCAGCAAGCAAACATAGTCCTCTTTTTCTGAGACTGCAAAACCCTCTGGTTGCTACATGTAAATGTCCTCCTCAAGTTCTCCATGAAAAATTATAGTTTTTACATCTAACTGCTCAAGCTCCAAATCAAGCATGGCCACAATACCAAGCAAAGCTCGAATCAAACTATGCTTCACAACTGGGGAGAACACATCTGTGAAGTCCACTCTTGGAATTTGACTATAACCCTTTGTAGCAAGCCTTGCTTTATATCTAGGTTCTTCAACTCTTGGAGTCCCTTCTTTCTTTTTAAACACCCATTTACAACGAACAGCCTTTTTACCTTTAGGAAGTTTTACAAGATCCCATGTTTTGTTTTTGTAGAGTGATTCCATCTCTTCTTGCATAGCAAACATCCACTTTTCTGAGTCTTCACATCTAATTGCCTTAGAATAATTAGATGGCTCTCGGTTTGCATCTATATCTTCAACCACATTTAAAGCATAAGCAACTAGATCAGCCTCGGTGTAACAGCCCGATTTAGACCCTAACTGGAACGACGATTTCAGGACCACGAATCCGAGCTAAAAAATATTTTAAAATTATTTTCTGTGTTTATTTTGTGTGAATTTATATCTGTAAAATTTTCGTGAATTAATTTCGTCATTTAGGTGTCCGATTAAATAAAAGGACTAAAATCACGTAAATTGAAAATTTGGTAGTTTAATTTATAAAGGGCCGAATTGTTAATGGCTTTTAAGGATGAGGGATTTATGTTGTAAATAACCTATAAAGATATTAGTGGGACAGTTAAAGACTTATAATATGTGGTTTTTAATATTAAATTATTAAGGTTATAAAAGTAAGTTAATTATTAAAGCATATATATGATATAATATCATAAAATAAACTATGTTTTTCATTCTCTCTTGCACCGATTATAAACAAAAAGAAAAAGAAAGAACACAAGACTAGGTTCGGCCATCTTCCAAGCAAAAATCAAGGTTCGTTCTTTGTCAGTTTTTGATAATTTTTACGTTTTTGAGATCGTTGCTTCGAGTACTACAAAACCCATACTTGAATTTTTTATTTTGATGGATATTTTGAGTTGTGCCATTGTTGATAATTTGTGATTTTTATTGTTTGATGATGAAAAATGAAAGATATGTTTTAGATTAACATATTTTGTATTGGAGTTTTTGATGATTTTGAGTAATTAGGACTTAATTGCAAAAATAATAATTTGGGGGACTAAAATGTGAAATTAATGAATTATAAGGGCTTGTATAGACATCGGTAATATTCGGCCTAGCTTGGGTGTGGAGAAATTTGATGTATTTTGTGTTTTGTGTAATAGGGACTAAATTGTAAAAAATTGAAAATGTTAGGGGTAAAATGGTAATTTCCCCATTTATATGTTTTTGGACTAAATTGAATGAAAATATGTTTGAATGAGCTTAATTTGAATATGTTTAGATCAAGAACCAAAGAAATCAGATTTGGATTGGGGAAAAACGAAAGTTGTCGACTAGCAGCCTTGTCCCGTTTTACGACGTCCGAGGTAAGTTTATAAGAAAATAGACATGTTTATTGGTAACTTAATGTTATATTTACTTGCTGTTTTGAAATGTTAGAAACTAAATATATTATGGCCGAATGTGATTGAATGTGGCTATTACACTTCCGAGTTCGATTCGACCGAGTTACGACGTCCGAAATCCCCGTATGAACCTTAGGAATAGCTAGGATACATATGTCATGACATAGGATTCCGATATATGAGTGTGAGTAAGTCCATGGAATCAATTTGTGATTTCGATATGTTTACGAGTAAGACCCTGTTTGGGATAGTGGCACCGATATGTGGCTACATGTAAGACCACGTCTGGGACATTGGCATTGTATGATATATGTGTGAATTATCCGAGTGTCCTACCCAATTCTGAGTGGTTCATCAGGCAAAGGTAAACATAATCGGATGTGTTGGATGAGCAAAAAGGGACAGGTATGATTTAGTTTATTGGTTATTAATGATAAGGTAAGTATGTGACTTATTGATAAAATGCGTTATGTATGATATAAAGGATAAACTTCCTTGGTTCAAATATGTGTTTTCGGCCTTGAACGAATGGTGTATTTATTATGGAAATGATTCTTTAATTGCATTTATATGTGCCTATGAATATTCGACTATGAAAGTAAATTATGTACATGATCATATAACCGGATCTTTGAGCTTATATAAATGTGTATAGTTGACTTGTGAATGAGTAGTAAATATACTATGAATAGCTCTTGTGTATATATGTATGAGTGACAATGTATATATGCGGATATATGGTTAACTTATCTAGTAAAATTTTATTAAATATAAGAGTTTTGCATTTTGTGTAGGGGAACTAAGTGTAATAGGAATATTCAGCTTTGGTGGTTAAATGATACTATGTTGGTTTTGACTATTTATACATTCGGTTAAATGGAATTATAAAAGGAAATAATTATATATGCTTAAAAATACTGCATATGAATGTACCTATAAATGATTGAATTTAAATGTATAATGATAAAATATTTTGATTAGTTTTGCTAATTTTGTTAATATCATTGAGTTATTTATTCGCTTATAACTTATTAAACTAAAATAGCTTATCATGTGAATTTTTGTTTCTATTTTATAGATTTTGGAAAATCAAGTTACAAGCTTGAGGATCGTCTACGAGGTTCATCTCACTATCCACTACTTTGGGTACTTTTATAAGTTGAATTAAAAATTATGGCATGTATAAGCTAAAGTATGTTTTGGAAATGTTAATTTGGGGGTTGTATATAAAGCCATGCGAAAATGACTAAGCAATTATCCTTAAAAATTATCTTTGTTAAGCTCGATCTTTGCCCACTCTGCCTTATAATTATGTGACATGTTTGCATGAACTTGTGTTAGGTATCGCGTGTGCTGAAATATGGATATTGCCATGTTCCTATTCGGTTTATGCAAATGGGATTGAATGTTCACTAAGTTTGATTGATGATAACTAGTGTATAGATATTTTGTGGACAATTGATGTGTTTAAAAGTTATATACCTTATGGTAAGTAAGGTCTCTACTGCGGGTAAGACACATATATTTTATGTGTACCTTATTTTATTGGTTTGGTTTTGATATTTTGTATGGGATTATATATATATATATGAGAATGTCATTTAGATAAATTAATATGTTTGCATGCATATTATGTGTATTTATGAGGTTGTCGTATGGGTTAAATCAACTTTAGTATTAGGTAGTTAAAAATTTAAGTTAGTTGGATATTATAAATGGATATATGTGACTGAGTATTTGATCATGACATACGGATGGATCCTTGTATGTCTTGTTATATATATTTATAGATGTTTGTATTATGATTGGGTTGCAAACATGCATGATTATATTGATTCGTTGAATTTTTTTTGTAAAGCTACGAAATTATGCAATTTAGCTTGTGATAGCCGAATAGCTATAGAATGGAACGGATTTTCTTTGTATATTCCTAAATGTTTGACTTTAGTTTGTGTAATTATAAAATACATGCAAAGTTGATAAAAATTTAGGAATAAAAGCCGCACCAATGATTTAATATGGATGCATAAAATGATCGAACATAATTTAGGTAATTTACCAGTTTAAGTACAATTTATCTTGCCTCATTTATTTTAGGTGTTCAAAATGTTTCGAACTTTGATAGGGATAATTGTGTGTAAAGTTTATACTATCGTATGAAATGTTCCCGATTTATTAATGAAGTCGGTATAGACATTTATATTAATAAATATTTGTATAAGTAATTTGTATGATTGGTAATGTCTCGTAACCCTAGGCCGGTGACGAATACGGGTTAAGGCTGTTACACTCGGCATACTTCTTTGGAGGTTTAATTTCTCTTCTAGTTCTATTTTTGGCAATAAAGTATTATGGTGAAGAAGTAACTCTATTCTCAGTTTTTGTACTAGCTTGAGAAGTCGACTCTGTATTAATCTGATGCTCCACCTACTTTTGATTTTCTTTATTGGAAGAGTCTTTAAGAGATAAGTTAGGTAGCATAGCAGTTTCATCAAAAACGGCATCTCTGCTAGTCACAACTTTTCTATTTTCAGGACACCATAACTTATACCCTTTTACACCGACTTTATAACCAAGAAAAAAACATTTAATGGATCTCGGTTCGAATTTTCCATTATCAACATGAGCATACATAGGACACCCAAAGATCTTTAAGTTAGAATAATTAGCAGGATTACCAGATCATACCTCTTGTGGAGTCTTTTTCTCAATGGCAACAGATGGAGATTGGTTGATCAAAAAACATGCAGTAGAGGCTGCTTCTGCTCAAAACGACTTTAGTAAGTTGGCATTTGACAAAATACATCGAACCTTCTCTATGATCGTTCTATTCATTCGTTCTGCAACATCGTTTTGCTATGGAGTATGACGAACTGTCAAGTGTCTCACGATCCCTTCTAGCTTGCACAGTCTATTAAACTCATTAGAACAGAACTCTAAGCCATTGTCTGTGCGGAGGTATTTTTTTATTTTCCTGTCTATTTTTCAATTATAATTTTCCAAGTCTTAAATGCGGAAAACACATCACTTTTCTGCTTTAGGAAGAACGCCCAAACTTTTCTGGAAAAATCATCAATAAAAGTTAGTATATAATTAGCTCCACCTGTCGAAGGCACTCTGGATGCCCCCCATAGATCAAAATGAATATACTCCAATGTTCCTTTCGTGTTATGGATTCCTTCGATGAATCGAACTCTCTTTTGCTTCCCAAAAACATAGTGCTCATAGAACTTCAATTTTTAAATTCCTTGCCCATCAAGAAGTCCTCTTTTGCTCAATTCTGACATGCCATTCTCACTCATATGCCCTAGGTGCCTATGCCAAAGTTTAGTAATATCATCATCTGAAAAGGAAAAAGACGCGACAGCTGCATCACCAGTAATAGTAGAACTCTGCAAAACATATAACTTGATAGTCTTTCTTTGCCTTTTCATCACAACAAGGGAACCTTTGGAAATATTTAAAACTCTATCTTCAGCTATGTTTCTATACCATTTTGAATCAAGAGTACTCAAATAAATTAAATTTCTTTTCAATTCTGGAACATGTCGTACGTCACTAAATGTTCTGACAACTCCATCAAACATCTTAACTTTAATTATTCCTGTAACACCCCGTACCCGAGACCGTTGCCGGAGTCGAACACGAGGTGTTAACGGGCTTAATTCATTACTTAAACAGCTCATACAATTCATTTTAAAATTTTCTAGACAAGCTAGCTAACTGCATCACAGTCGCTTTAAAAATCATAACTTGAGTTCCGAAACTCGAAATCAAATTCTGTAAATTTTTCCTGAAACTAGACTCATACATCTATCTAGTAAAATTTTTTTAAAATTTTTGGTCGGTCCAAGTTGTACATTTTATTAGTTAAATTCTCCCCTGTTTCAGGGTTCGACTACTCTGACCTCTGTGCATTACGAATCAGATATCTCCCTGTACAGGGCTTTAATGCCTATGCCGTTTATCTCTAATAAAATTAGACTCAATAATGAATCTGTACATATAAATAATGACTTCTAATTATCTTTGTAAAATTTATGGTGAATTTCCAAAGTCAGAACAGGGGATCCAGAAATCGCTCTGGCCCTGTTTCACAAAAATTTAAACATCTCAAACAATATAGCTCATATAGTTGTTTCGCTTCTTCCATATAAAATAAACTCATCAAGATTCGATTACATAATTTATTAATTATTTAATTCCATTTATACTATTTTTAGTGATTTTTCAAATTCACATCACTACTACTGTCTGAATCTATTTTATGGTAAATTTTACCTATTTCATGGTTTCCATGGATTAACTAGTAATTTGACATACATAACACCAAATCCAAACTTAACATTTAAGCCATATTCGCATGGCTAAAAGTATACATATCAAAGTTCAAACAAAACATAATAGCCTATACATGCCAAAATGTTCTCTTAGACCAACTAAGAAGAAGGTACCAAAGAGTTGCAAGCTGGTGTGATGACTTCGACGATGGTCCCGAGCACACAAAATGGGTCAAAGAAACCTAAATAAGTAACAAGTAAACACACCAAATTAGTATATAACTCAGTAAGTCATAAGCATTACACTACCGTCAATTAATAAAAGATCATAAGAGAAAACAAATAATGCAAGATCAATTACTCCAACCATACCGAACTATGCTATAATTTCATAGAATTTCGGTTCAATCTCATGCCAAGTCCTACAATCAAATCAAATACCAAAACAACCCAATTGATTTAGACCGGATTCCTCAAAGCATGGAACCATGATGCACTAGATAAATTTATACCTACTCAACACATGTCTCAAGTTCGATATTTTAGTTACTAGTTCTACCACTTCGTTCTTTCATGCACATTTTATATTATCAACCGAATTTGCACACATAGTGCTCGTCACACTCGCACACATAGTTCCATAGTAAACCGCACACTCAGTGCATTGGATTTTCTCTCATGCTTCAACATCCAAATCGGCATACATAGTGCAATTTAATTCCGCACACATAGTGCCATATGTTAACTCATTATGATAAGGCAATTTACTTAATTCAAATAGCGCATACGGTCACATAAATAAATAGTAAAATCACTCCAAAAGAATACTTATAAAAAGGAATTCTTTTATGATTCACTAGTATTATTTATATACAAACTAATCAACCTTACAAAAATGCTTAAGGACTTACCTTATATTGGATGAAAATGATTCCCAATCGACTACTCAATTGTCTTTGCTTTGCCCTTGTTTGATTCTCCCACTTTGATTTCTCGATCTAGAATAAAAACATTTAGTAGTTTAATTACCTTGCTGGATACTTATGTATAATTTAATGATTTTCACTTCATTTCACAACTATCCTTGTTCAACACATTAAAACCTTAACTAATGTTTGATTAGTGCTTCAAGGCCGAATGTACTACCACTACTAAGATAACTTAATCTCGGTTAATTTAATTCTAATATGCAAAATCATGAATCAACTCAACCTTATAAGCCAATATTACTCCTTTAATCGATTATAGAGAGTTAAAAATAATATCACAAACACATACACCTATATGGCCGAATATACCAAATTAAATTTAACATTACCTATGTAATTACCTATAAGTTCTTATACTTCAAATTTCATACATTTAACCTTTTAATGCCTATTAATCGTTTTTTTTATCTTAACCTAAAATGGCAACTCCCATACTCGATATTTCAACCGAATTATCCATATCACCAAGACTAAAATTTGCACCTTAAACTTCATACATTCTAATTATGACCTTCATAATTCATTCGCCCTATCAAAGAACCATTTAACATACAAGGAAAATAATCATAGAAAGAAATTAACATTCCAATTAGACTCAATATAACCGAATGTACAAGGTGCTACTAAACTTCTTATTCAAAAATCTTCATTCCATACTATCATCCCCCTTTTATTCCATACAACATGAAAATAACCTCTAATTCTAACACTTAGATTCACGGCATGATGCCTAAACCACCATAAAAGTTTCAACTTTCTTGACATTACCAAGAGTGCATCCAATTATTAACTTAACATATCATAAAACCAAATCAACAATTCAAAACTTACCTCTTACTAGCTAAAGAAAAATGCCGAATTGCTTTGGGGTAAATTTCCTTATTCCTTCATCTTTGTTTGGCTTTGAGTGAAGAAGAAGAAGATGAACACCTCTCTCTCTTCTCTTTCTTCTATTATTCATCCCTATCATTTCTTTTTTATTCATTTTATTAGAATTATTTAAATCATTTGTTAACTTAAAATTATATTAAATTAGAATTTGTGGAGCATCATCATCTCTTGGCCGGCCACTATATATATTATGGGTAAATTGACATGCAAAACCACTCTTTTTAATACATGCACTAATAGACCATTATAAAAATTAACCTATCACATTTCTAAAATGTTTCATATAAGTCCATTTTAATAAATTCACTTAAAAATGACCAAATTAATGCTTGAAACTTTCACACATGCATTTACTCACATCACGAACATAGAATATAACTTTTAATTATTTGTAAAACTCGATTTTTGTGGTCCCGAAACCACTTTCCCACTAGGGTCTAATTAGGACTGTCACAACTCTCCCCCACATAAGGAATTTTCATCCCCGAAAAACTTACCAGCAAACAAATTAGGATATCGATCCTTCATAGAGTCCTCAAGTTCCCAAGTAGCTTCTTCGACCCCGTGTTTATGCCACAATACCTTCACTAATGGGATTTTCTTATTTCGTAATTCTTTTACTTCACGTGTTAAAATGTGAACCGGTTCTTCTTCGTAACTCAAATCAGATTGAATCTCAATCTAAGATGAAGTAATTATGTGCGATGGATCGGACCTATATCGTCGAAGCATCGAGACATGAAAGACGTTGTGAATCTTTTCAAGTTCAGGGGGTAAAATTAATCGGTATGCGACTGGTCCAACTCATTCGGATATTTCATACGGCCCGATGAATCTCAGACTTAATTTGCCCTTACGGCCAAATCTGAGCACCTTTTTCCAAGGTGACACTTTAAGAAACACTTTGTCTCCAACCTGATATTCAATGTCTTTTCTTTTTAAATCTGCATATGACTTTTGACGATCCGATGCTGCTTTCAGACTTTCACGGATTACTTTTACTTTCTGCTCAGCATCTTTAATTAAATCAACCCCAAAAATTTTACTTTCACTAAGTTTAGTCCAAAACAAGGGTGTACGGCATTTACGACCATACAAAGCCTCGTAAGGTGCCGTCTTAATGCTTGATTGAAAACTATTGTTGTAAGCGAATTCAATCAAAGGCAAATACCTTTCCCATGAACCACAAAACTCTAGGATACAACATCTCAACATATCTTCGAGTATCTGAATTACCCGCTCAGATTGACCATCAGTTTGGGGATGAAAAGCGGTGCTAAAATGCAACTTGGTACCCAATGCTTCTTGCAATTTCTTCCAAAATCGCGATGTAAATCTCGGATCTCTATCCGACACAATAGAAATAGGTACTCCATGCAATCGGACAATTTGGGAGACATATAATTCTGCCAATTTATCGAGCGAGAAATCCGTACGAATAGGGATAAAATGAGCAGTCTTCGTCAATCTATCAACAATAACCCAGATTGAGTCTTTCTTACTCTGTGTCAACGGTAAGCCAGTTACAAAGTCCATCGTTACTCGATCCCATTTCCATTCAGGTATCATGATCGGCTGAAGTAATCCTGACGGCACTTGATGTTCTGCTTTCACTTGTTGACATATCAAACACCTTGAAACAAAGTCAGAAATGTCTCGTTTCATGCCAGGCCACCAAAATTGACGTTTCAGATCGTTGTACATTTTTGTACTCCCCGGGTGAACTGACATTCGACTACTATGAGCCTCGCTCAAAATCATTGAAATAAGTTCTGAATTTCTTGGAACACATAATCGACTTTTGAACATCAAACAATCATTGTCGTCAATCCGAAACTCTGAGTCCACATTTGAAGCACATTCAACTCATTTAGCAACCAATTTAGCGTCAACTTTCTGGGATTCAAGTATTTTATAGATCAATAATGGTTTGGCCTTTAATTTCGCTACTAGCACATTATCGGATGAAACGGACGGTGAACATTCATCACTCTCAAAGCAAGCAGTAACTTTACGACTTAAAGCATCGGCAACCACGTTAGCCTTTCCGGGTGATAATCAATGACGAGTTCATAATCTTTCAACAACTCAAGCCAACGTCTTTGTCGCAGATTCAAATCTCTTTGAGTCATCAAATATTTAAGACTTTTTTGGTCTGAATAAATATGACACCTCTCTCCAAACAAGTAGTGTTGCCATATTTTCAAGGCGAATACTATGGCCGCTAATTCAAGATCATGGGTCGGATAGTTTTTCTCATGCAACTTTAATTGTCTTGACGCGTAAGCCACAACTCGACCTTCTTGCATCAACACACAACCTAGCCCAAGCAAGGATGCATCACTGTAAATAACAAACTCTTTCTGGGATTCCTATTTGTACTAGCACTGGAGCTTCAGTTAAACAGGTTTTTAATCGATCGAAACTTTCCTAACATTTTTCTGACCATTCAAACTCAACATCTTTTTGAAGTAGTTTTGTCAGCGGTGTAGCTATTATCGAAAAACCCTTTACAAACTGTCGGTAATAACCAGCAAGTCCCAAAAAGCTCCTAACTTCAGTAACATTCCTCGGAGGCTTCCAATCGAGTATGGCCGAAATTTTGTTCAGATCAACTCTAATACCCGATGGGGATACCACGTGCCCCAAAAAGCTAACCTCTCTCAACCAAAATTCTCATTTACTGAATTTTGCGTATAACTGCTTGTCTCGTAACATCTGTAACACCAATCTCAAATGCTCAGCATGTTCAGTTTCATCTCGTGAATAAATCAAGATGTCATCTATAAACACAACCACAAACCGATCCAGATATTGTCTGAAAATTCGATTCATTAAGTCCATAACTACCGCAGGGGCGTTAGTGAATCCAAACGGCATCACCAAGAACTCGTAGTGACCGTATCTTGTTTTAAAAACAGTTTTAGGTATGTCCGAGTCTCGAACTCACAATTGATAATAACCCGATCTCAAATCTATCTTTGAAAATACTGATGCTCCCTTTAGCTGGTCAAACAAATCATCAATACGTGGTAATGGATATTTATTCTTTATTGTTGCTTGGTTCAATTGACGATAGTCGATGCACATTCTCATGGTTCCATCTTTCTTTTTCACGAATAATACTAGTGCACCCCAAGGTGAGAAACTCGGTCGAGCAAAGCCTCTATCCATCAACTCTTGTAACTGCTTTCTCAATTCTTTCAATTCCGTTGGTGCCATACGATACGGAGCTATCGAGATTGGTGTGGTACCAGGTACAAGTTTGATGCCAAATTCTATCTCTCGAACAGGTGGTAATCCCGGTAACTCCTCAGGAAAAACATCCGAATACTCACAAACCACTGGTACTGATTCAAGTTTCCTTTCCGCCTCTTTGCTATCAAATACGTACGCAAGATATGCTTCACACCCCTTTCTCACATATCTCTGAACGATCATCGAGGATATTATTGCTGGCACTCCCTTTAAGTCAGTAGACTCAACTCGGACTATCTCATTATTTGCACACCTCAAATCAATGGTCTTTCTTTTACCACTGCATCATGTACGGTCAACCAATCCATACCAAGAATAACATCAAATTCATCAAATGGTAAAAGCATCAAATCGGCCGGAAAATAGAATCTCGGATTATTAGAGGGCATTTCTTACACACTTTGTCAACTAGTACATATCGACCCAAAGGATTTGACACTCGAATTACGAACTCAGTAGACTCAACAGGTAGAGTCTTACTGGATGCTAAAGTCTCATATACATATGAATGAGTAGAGCCAGGGTCAATCAATACAATCACATCAGTATCAAAGAGAGTGAAAGTACCAGTGATAACATCAGGAGAGGATGCCTCTTCTCGTGTGCGGATGGCATAAGCTCTGACAGGAGCACGAGTCTTAGATCGAACAGCCGTATCAGAAGTCCCTCTTTGACTACCACCCCTACCTCCTGAAATTCTCGGTGGTCTACCTCTGGTCGTTGTTCCACTAAGTCTTGCACCTTGCATCTTATTTTTCTCATCAAGTTTCGTGCAATCTCTAATGAAGTGATCCTTCGAACCGCATCTGTAACAGGCCTTGTTAGTAGACTTACCCCAACATTCACCTACGTGTCGTCTTCCACATTGTGGACATTCAGGTTTTTCTTGGCGATTGTTACCCACACTAGCAACCGAAGTAGCTCGAGAGTCCGTTGATGGTCGCTCTCTAATAGAAATTCCTACAGTCGTCTTCGATTTATTAGTATCTTCCCTGAACTTCTTTACAGCCGAGAATGAAGTTTTACCCGCCGATCTTTTACGAAAGTCTCTAGCTTCAAATTCAGCCTTCTTTTTCTTCTTTCCAAGTTCTTTTGCCTTGCAAGCTCGTTCAACTAGTGTTACAAATTCTTTTATCTCTAAAATACCCACTAGTAGCTTTAAATCTTCATTCAATCCTTCTTCAAATCTGTTACACATGGCAATTTCATCAGCTACACACTCCCGAGCATATCGACTGAGTCTTACAAACTCACGTTCGTATTCAGATACTGTCATACGGCCTTGCTTAAGTTCCAAAAGTTCTTTACGCTTTTGATCGACGAACCGTTGACTAATATACTTTTTTCGAAATTCTGTCTGGAAGAAATCCCAAGTAACTCGTTCCTTCGGGACTATAGTAATCAAGGTTCTCCACCAATAGTAGGTTGAGTCTCGTAACAAAGATATGGCACACTTTAAACACTCATCAGGTGTGCAAGACAGCTCATCAAAAACCCAGATGGTGTTATCAAGCCAAAACTCGGCCCTTTCAGCATCATCAGTAGCTATGGCTCAGAATTCCTCGGCCCCGAGCTTCCTAATCAAATCCACAGGAGGTTTACTCAGCCTTACAGGATCAGTAATTGATGGTATTATAGGCACCTGAGGCGGATTATTTAAATTCGGGAATGGTTGAGCAGCCGGGTTAGTTCGGCCATATTGTGCAACCCACTCATTCATCATGGTAAAGAAGGCTTGTTTTGCCCCATCATCTTGATTATTCGCGGATGATTGAGGCTCAACAGGCGGTGTCCCTTGCGCAGGAGTAGCCGCTACACTTTCAACGTCATCTGCTAAGGTTCCCTCTAGATTGGGTTCCATTTACTAATCAAAACAATAATTTCGACCGTCAGAAGTCATCACACTATCAAATACTAACATTAAGGCATGTATAGCTAGACTCATACGCGCTATGGTAGTCCTAGAACCGACTAAACCATAGCTCTGATACCAATAAAATGTAACACCCGTGCACTCGAGACCGTTGCGGAGTCGAACACGAGGTGTTAACAGCTTAATTCATTACTTAAACAAATTTCATACAATTCATTTTAAAATTTTCTAGACAAGTGGCTAAGCGCATCGCATGATCGCTTTAAAAATCATATCTTGAGTTACAAAACTTAAAATCAAATTCTGTAAATTTTTCCTGAAACTAGACTCATATATCTATCTATTAAAATTTTTGTAAAATTTTTGGTCGGTCCAATTAGTACAGTTTATTAGTTAAATTCTCCCATTTTTCAGGGTTTGACTACACTGACCACTGTGCATTACGAATTAGATATCTCCCTGTACAGGGCTTCAATGCCTATGTCATTTTCTCTAATAAAACTAGACTCAATAATGAATCTGTACATATAAAGCATGACTTCTAATTATCTTTGTAAAATTTATGGTGAATTTCCAAAGTTAGAACAGGGGATCCAGATATCGCTCTGGCCCTGTTTCACAAAAATTTAAACATCGCAAACAATATAGCTCATATAGTTGTTTCGCTTCTTCCATATGAAAATAGACTCATCAAGTTTCGATTACATAATTTATTAATTATTTAATTCCATTTCTACTATTTTCAGTGATTTTCAAATTCACATCACTCTCGCTGTCGAATCTATTTTATGGTAAATTTTACCTATTTCATGGTTTCCATGGATTAACTAGTAATTTGACATACATCACACCAAATCTAAACTTAACATTTAAGCCATATTCGCATGGCTAAAAGTATACATATCAAAGTTCAAACAAAACATAATAGCCTATACATGCGAAATGTTCTCTTAGACCAACTAAGAAGAAGGTACCAAAAGTTGCAAGTGGTGTGATGACTTGACGATGGTCCCGAGCACACAAAATGGGTCAAAGAAACCTAAATAAGTAACAAGTAAACACACCAAATGAGTATATAACTCAGTAAGTCATAAGCATTACACTACCGTCAATTAATAAAAGATCATAAGAGAAAAAAATAATGCAAGATCAATTACTCCAACCATACCGAACTATGCTATAATTTCATAGAATTTCGGTTCAATCTCATGCCAAGTCCTACAATCAAATCAAATACCAAAACAACCCAATTGATTTAGACCCGATTCCTCAAAGCATGGAACCATGATGCACTAGATAAATTTATACCTACTCAGCACATGTCTCAAGTTTGATATTTTAGTTACTAGTTCTACCACTTCGTTCTTTCATGCACATTTTATATTATCAACCGAATTTGCACACATAGTGCTCGTCACACTCGCACACATAGTGCCATAGTAAACTGCACACTCAGTGCATTGGATTTTCTCTCATGCTTCAACATCCAAATCGGCACACATAGTGCCATTTAATTCCGCACACATAGTACCATATGTTAACTCATTATGAAAAGGCAATTTACTTAATTCAAATAGCGCATATGGTCACATAAATAAATAGTAAAATCACTCCAAAAGAATACTTATAAAAAGGAATTCTTTTATGATTCACTAGTATTATTTATATACAAACTAATCAACCTTACAAAAATGCTTAAGGACTTACCTTATATTGGATGAAAATGATTCCCAATCGACTACTCAATTGTCTTTGCTTTGCCCTTGTTTGATTCTCCCACTTTGATTTCTCGATCTAGAATAAATACATTTAGTAGTTTAATTACCTTACTGGATACTTATGTATAATTTAATGATTTTCACTTCATTTCACAACTATCCTTGTTCAAAACATTAAAACCTTAACTAATGTTTGATTAGTGCTTCAAGGCCGAATGTACTACCACTACTAAGATAACTTAATCTCGGTTTATTTAATTCTAATATACAAAATCATGAATCAACTTAACCTTATAAGCCAATGTTACTCCTTTAATCGATTATAGAGAGTTAAAAATAATATCACAAACATATACACCTATATGGCCGAATATACCAAATTAAATTTAACATTACCTATGTAATTACCTATAAGTTCTTATACTTCAAATTTCATACATTTAATCTTTTAATGCCTATTAATTGTTTTTTTTTTATCTTAACCTAAAATGGAAACTCCCATACTCGATATTTCAACCGAATTATCCATATCACCAAGACTAAAATTCACACCTTAAACTTCATACATTCTAATTATGACCTTCATAATTCATTCGGCCCTATCAAAGAACCATTTAACATACAAGGAAAATAATCATAGAGAAAGAAATTAACATTCCAATTAGACTCAATATAACCGAATGTACAAGGTGCTACTAAACTTCTTATTCAAAAATCTTCATTCCATCCTATCATCCCCATTTTATTCCATACAACATGAAAATGACCTCTAATTCTAACACTTAGATTCACGGCATGATGCCTAAACCACCATAAAAGTTTCAACTTTCTTGACATTACCAAGAGTGCATCCAATTATTAACTTAACATATCATAAAACCAAATCAACAATTCAAAACGTACCTCTTACTAGCTAAAGAAAAATGCCGAATTGCTTTGGGGTAAACTTCCCCTTATTCCTTCATCTTTGTTTCGGCTTTGAGAGAAGAAGAAGAAGATGAACACCCTCTCTCTCTTCTCTTTCTTCTATTATTCATCCCTATCATTTCTTTTTTTTTATTCATTTTATTAGAATTATTTAAATCATTTGTTAACTTAAAAATTATATTAAATTAGAATTTGTGGAGCATCATCATCTCTTGGCCGGCCACTATATATATTATGGGTAAATTGACATGCAAAACCACTCTTTTTAATACATGCACTAATAGACCATTATAAAAATTAACCTATCACATTTCTAAAGTGTTTCATATAAGTCCATTTTAATAAATTCACTTAAAAATGACCAAATTAATGCTTGAAACTTTCACACATTCATTTACTCACATCATGAACATAGAATATAACTTTTAATTATTTATAAAACTCAGTTTTTGTGGTCCCGAAACCACTTTCCGACTAGGGTCTAATTAGGACTGTCATAGTTCCAACACTTGCGATTTTACATAAAGCATTATTTCCCATCAAAACAACACCTTTAGACATTGTTTCGTAAGTTATAAACCAATCCCGATTGGGACTCATGTGGAAAGTGCAGCCTGAATCAAGTATCCACTCCTCGTTCACTTTAGAATTACTGACAGAAGCAACTAGAAGTTCACCATCGCTGTAGTCTTTTACAACATCAGCTTCACCGAAATTTTCTAGTTGTTTTCCCTTTTGATTCGCAGCCTCCCTTTTAATCTTGTTCTGTAGCTTATAGCACTCAGATTTAATGTTCCCTTTCTTCTTGCAGAAGTTACAAGTTTTACCTTTGTTTGAAGACTTTGATCTACCCTTAGATTTACTGCGAGGATTCCATTCATGTGTCCTTCCATGATCACCATCAGCATTCTGAACTTGTCTTCCCTGAACAATGAGACCCTCTCCCTGAGAGTTGGATTTAACCACAAGATGCTTCATCTTATCATACGAGGTCAAAGAATCATAAACCTCATCAACTGTGAAAGACTCGCTACTATATAAAATTGTGTCTCTAAAGGTTGAATAAGACGAGGGCAACGAACAAACTAGAATCAACCCTAGATCTTCCTTATCATACTAAACCTCCGTGGCCTCCAAGTTTGAGAGAATTTCTTTAAACACTGTTAAGTGTTCGTGTACAGATGCACTTTCCTCCAAACGATGAGCATAAAGATGCTGATTCATATGCAACTTACTTGTTAGAGTTTTCGACATACATATTTGTTCCAGCCTCTTCTATAATACAGCTGCAGTCTTCTCCTTCATCATATCCTGCAAAATTTTGTTAGACAAATGTAGATGTAATTATGTTAACGCCTTTCGATCCTTACGCTTCTTCTCTTCATCTGTTAATGTCGAAGGCATCTTATCTATTCCTAGCAGGGCATCCTCTAGATCCATCTGTGCAAGAACTGCTTGCCTCTTAATCTGCCGTAACACAAATCTGGTGTTGCGATCCAATAGCGGAATTTCATACTTCAAATACGCCATTATCGTGATCGAGATGAACTACCCAGAATCTTGGATACCAATTTGTGAAAATAAAATAAAAATAAAATAAAGAACACACAAATTTTATGTGGAAACCCTTTTGGGAAAAAAACCACAGGCAAAAGAGAAGGAAATTCACTATGTTGAATTTGAATTATTACAAAAGGAATAGACTATGTCTATTTATAGGCTTGTAAAGCCATATTCTAGTAAGACTGAAATACCTTATTCTAATCAATATAAAATAGATAAAGTTTAATAAGGTTTAAAAAACCTTATTCTAAAATAAAATTAAAAGAAGTGTAGTTCTATAGGGATTTTACTTTTATTTTATTTTACCACTGTATTTTATTTAAATAAGGATTCAGGTCATTTAATTCTAACAATATAGAAAAATAATATGACTTAATTTCAACTAAATCATGGGTGGAGTAGCAAAAAAAATTTCGTTCATATTTTCAATTAGAAAAAGTATTGAATTATTCCCTTCAAGCTTAAAATGGTTCAAAGAGAAACATTTGAAATTTGGAAAAAAAATGAAAACATGAAGATAAAAGAAACTTCATAAAATGATCCACCACTTGTAATTCAGAAGAAATATGAAGTGCCTTTTTATATTTGTTGATTGGTGAAATGAAAACTTATTTCAGTATGTTTAATTCGTCGATTCATAGAAAACATTATTATGAGCTATTTGAATTGCATTTTTATTGTCAGGAAACAATGCAATAGTAATAAGCATGTTAATGCCTAAATCCACAAGTAATCAATACAATCACATTATCTTTGCTTTAGTGTTTGATAAATAGGGGAGAGTAATTATCAGTTATGGGTTTGTTTTCGTTATTTCGTTAAGTTATCGTTTTTAAATTTAATATATTTTTAATTATTTAAAAATATAATATATATTATTTAAGCCCAATAATTAAAATTGATTAATCAATCGAACCAATCGACCTAAAGTCGGCTTGATTATGTTGGTTCTTAAGCTTTTATTTGTCGGGTTAACTTTTAAAGATTATGATTGGTTAAATCAGTTTAATAGAAAAACCAAACAAACCAACCAAAAAATCAAATGATCTACCCTACTACTAAGGCTCTTTATTTTGCTTCAACACTAGAATGACCTATAATTGCTGGTTAATTTTTTTTTCTTTTCCAAGATATCAAAGGGTGGCCAAAAATGAAAAAAAAAATAGTTTAGAACACTGATCGTTAAAATCACTACCCTAATTAGAATCTGAGAAAGCACAAAGTTTGGGTTTAAATGGTTGAAGAGAACAACAAGCCTTTAGTAATGTTCTGCACAAGTATATTAATATCTTAAGAACTACAACATCGTGAACTATCTAATGTGTTGTCATAAATTGGCTTACAATCTGAATTGCATGAAACTATCAAATATATAAGACTACCAACTGTATATAAAGAATTGCATCATTTAAAAGTTCTCTATCTATAGTTTTCAATTCAGCATTAGTTTTAAGAGGACTATCAACAACCATTTTTTAGGGCATTAAGTTCTTTAGGAGAAATCTTCGAAGTGTCGTCCATATAGCAATTGACAAGTTCCCTAACAATCAAAGATATTGCCGCTTTGTGCGGGTTTTATCTCCCATACTCTACCATGAGCTAGTGTACCATGAGTGGCTACTCAGTGGGTCTGGTTGACACAGGCAAGAGTGTATTAACCGCCTATAATAGCTCAATTTTTAGTGGTTTTGGAAACAGTTATTTCGGGACCACAAACCAATGAGTAAGTCCGTATAATTAATATTTAAATTTTATGAATCAATAGTAATTTTTATATTGAATTTTGATTGATGATTTTAAACAATTAAATTAAAGTTAGTATAAGTGATTTGGTTCAAAAGTTAAGTGGTTATTGAAAACGAGGTATTAAGACTTCGTTTCTATAATATAAAGCCATAAATATTTTTATTAAATATGTACAGAGTCGTATTATATGTGAATTGAAGTTGGGTCCAGTAATTTTGATGATTTATTGCTTGATTGAGGTAAAAAGATTAAATTGTAAAAGAAGTAAAAGTTAATTGCTATAGATTTAGAATAGTAAAAGGTACAAAATGGTAATTAAACCATGGACAAAAAGTCCAAGCGGTTGGATGTTAATCATTCCACTAACGTTTGGTTTATTTATTTATTTAGTCCTAAGTAGTTTAAGGCCAAATTGTAAATAAGTTTGTTTAATTGGAATTTAATTTAATTGAAGGACTAATGGTGTAATTGGACCCTCCTAAAATGACCTAATAATAGAAATGGTATGAATTCTCTAGATTTTGGTAAATTGCATTTAATTCATAATTAATTGAAGATTTACTAATTAATTTGTTTTCTTGCATGACCGAAAATGGTGGTTTTGGGGCCACAATTTTGATGTGTCAAACTGTAAATATTAATTATTTAATATTTATAGGGTTATTAATGTCATGTTAAAATTTGGTCATGAAATTTTATCATTTAGATAGCTAATTAAGTGAAAAGGACTGAATCATAAAAACTACAAAAGTAGAATTCTATAGATTAAAGGCATCAAATTTTATTGGGAAGGAAAGGCAAGGCCCCTAAATGGTAAATAGACCATTAGAAGAGATAGCAGACAGTATTGGGCTTTAAAATGTTGAAATTAATGAGTAATTAAAAGGACAATTTGGTAAATTAGGAATTAAGTTAAATGTAATAGACAAATAAGTTAAAAATCAATTTAATTTCATGTTCTTCTTCAGAAATGAAATCCAAAACCCTGGAGTAAGAAGAGTATTGCATTCGGCTAACTTTGAATCCTCAATAGGTAAGTGAACTTTCGTCTATTTTCAGTAATTTTTATGTCTCTGAGCTCGTATTAGCTTAATCTAGCTAAGTCGATAACCAATTTGTGAAACTGTTAAATGTTTTGGATTGTACCATTTTTGAGTTTTTGTTATTCTTGAAATTTTATTAAAGAATATTGATTTTGGTTGTTAGATAGGACTATTTTGTAAAGTAGTTTTTAATGATTTTAAGGTTTAAGGACTAAATTGTTAAAGTGATGAAGCTACTAGGACTTGATGAGAAATAATTACAAATATAGGCTCTATTGAGGTTATTGAATATTCATCCATTAATTTTTTAAATAAAAATGGTTAATTTGCATGATTAGGGCTTAGGGACTAAATTGAATAAAAATAAAATGTTAGGTTAATTTTGTAAAAAGCCAAAATGAATTAATTGCATAAAATGAGTTAATTTTATTATTTTAATTATTTAATTGAATAAAAATATTATTTTAGATTAGGAACAAGTGGAAAACCGAGGGAAAGAGAAATTACCGAATAGTCCCTATACCTTTGTCATTATTGCAATTTAGTCAGGTAAGTTCATACAATTTAATTTTAGTACATTTTTATATGTATTATAAAAACTTAATTTCATAATATTGGATTATATTGATGTGTGTAATTGGAAATGGAAATAAAGAATTGAAATGACATTGAATACTGATTGAGATACTATGAGTCGTTACGGCAAATTAATCCTGTAACTTCATGCATTTAATTATGATTCTAATAATCCTTGTACTCTTGTTAATATACTTGTATTGAATTTTATATTTTATACCAAATGAGATCTACGAGCGTTACCCACTGATATATTGATTGGTGCTCAGATGAGTCATACCTACTTAATCTACTGAAACGTATGAGCACTTAAGCCATACCTACTGAATTTATTGAAAAGAATGCTCTAGCGAGTAAAAGAATCTACAAAATATCAAGGAATGTTATCAATTGGTATATTGAAGAAGTTCAGTCGAGCGGAATCTACAAATATACTGAGTAAAGCTCAAACGAGCATTATCCACTGAATATACTGAACTACTATACTGATTGTTAATTATTGATAAAGGTTGTGTTTTATGGAATTTCAACATTTAATTTTAATTGATTACTATGTTTAATTGGAAAGGTTTATCAATATATACAAACAAACTTACTAAGCTCTATTCAAGCTTACCCGTATTTGTCTCATTTTGTAGATTACGTTTTGAAGGCTTAAAAGGATCAGATCAACACAAGAAATCACACTATCCAAGAGATCTTTGGTAGACTTTGTTTTAGACATGGCATGTACTAGAACTCTTTTGTATGTGTGATAGTTAATCCTAGTTGTGCAAGTGGTATCTTTAAATTTGTGTTGCTAGGTTGAATAACTAAGAAAGTATGCATGTTTGCTTAAGTTGAAATGAATGATTTAAGTGAAATCAATGACGCTATATTGAATTGTGGAAAGTGATGAAATGGGAGTAATATTCATTATGTAATTATGCTTTGTATATGTTAGTATGGAAGTGTTCTGTCATGAAGTATTGAAGTGTCAATGATGCCATATTGGTTAGACATTTGAATTGATTCTATTATACATTTTGGATGCCACTAGGGATGTCTAATGACCTATAAAATTGTATGTTAGAAAATGTTTTATGTACCTAAGAAAATGGAGGAAACTTGTGCATGGAATGAGTCATTTTTGGGCTCACATGGCTTGGGACACGGGTTGTAACACAGGCGTGTGAAGCACATGGGAAACCCACATAGACATGTTCCCAGAGCGTGTTTTTAAACAGTTCTTACACAGGTAGACACATGGCCAGTGACACGGTCGTGTGATCCAAATCAGATAGTTACATGGTCCACACACACAGGCGTGTGAGGTTACACATGGGTGTGTAGGTTAACCACACAGCCATGTTTGGAGCCACACAGGTTGGATTCTGTCACACGACCTAGACACACGGCCATGTGACCCTAATTTGAAAATTTTTAATTTTTTCCTAAAAGTTCTAATTTGATTCAATTTGGTCCCTGAATGTTTGTAACTTATTTTTGGAGCTTCGAAAGATCGATTTAAGACCCAAAATCGAATGATCTCTTTTATAATGAATATTACTTGAAATTATGGAATTGAATTGATTATTAAATGAAAATCGTATTAATTGCTCCAACTTGAATGGTAACATTCGATATCCTATTCCGGAAATGGAATCTAGATATGAGTGCTACACCACCTCTGGACATACTAACATCCAGAGTGTGAATAATGCAGCAAAAGATATGTAAATGAGTCGATACCTGTAAGTATACAGGTTAGGTTCTAATATAGTTACAACAAAGTAGGTGAGTACTCCGAGGATCGTACCTAAACGAGGCTAACACTAAGTCAATTTTAACCTGAACACCAAAAGATCTAATTAGTACTCAAAATAAGTTATATTACAAACATAAATAAAACGAATTATTGGGGTTTTTTTTATAATAAGACAAATAATATGATAAGTAAATAAATATCAAGAAAATTAGAAGTGGAATTGATCAAATATGATTATGGGTGATTAGCTTGCTTTGGCAATCCTTATTAACTGTCGCTTCGAGTTCTTCGTCAATCAACTAGTCGATATCCTAGTAGGATGTTTCGATACGTCCACTGGAATAATGAGTCAGCAATGATTACTTATCTTTCGACCTCACAGTCTAAATCGGCTTGGGATGAAGGTGTTCACAGATAGGCCATACCAATTCTGGGTTAATTCCCACCTTGATCACTTCTTAGGGTTGTTAAGCCTAAGGTTTAGGTTCTTCCTTTCCCAAATAGTTGATCCGTTGAGTAACCCTGCAAAACAATTAATAGTTCATACCTCCGCTCGCTAATCCCCTATAGAGGGATTAGTTCCTCATGGTTTTAATAAACAATATAGAGTCGATATAAAGTGTAAACATGATAAGTGAATCGAAACTAAAGAGTTTATGAAAAATCCTGATTTGTATTATCAATAAAAGTGAATCCACAAGAGTTGATTGTATCCTCAAATCAGATCTTCCGAAATTAAATAAAGAACAAACGAAAATAAATCTAAAACATAAGAAAAGTGAAAAGCTAAACTAGAATTAAAAGAGAGATTCTAAGCTAAGTAATTGATGTCCATAATATGTGATAAATAAGCCTATTTATAGATTTAAGGCGGTCGTCGTCCTTAACCCTAGGTTAGCTAACATTTCCAAGCTTTAAGTTTGATTGTAAGAACCAAAATGCCCCCTGCCTCGTATTAATTCCCGTCCAGAGTCTATGTTGCGACATATCAAGATCTGTGTCATGACATAAAAGTCAGTATACTCTTTTTGGGATGTTTTCAGCGGTATGTTGCGACACCCTTAAACTATGTCGCGACATCGAAGGCAGTCTTAGAATTTCTCCATTCTGCTCCCTATGTTACGAAATCAAACCCTCTGTGTTGCGATATAGTGACCAGTATCAATTTAAAACACCTTCTAATGGTCTCCTGTACACTTGCAAAGTTTATTAGCTCACTCTAAGCCTTATTCGACCCTTAAGGTCAATAAGAGACTCATTTTGCACATTTTATTGACTTTAATTAAACTTACTAAAGCATAATTAAAACCTAATGATAATGTTTGTTTTCAAGCTCCTAAAGTGAAAAAATTAGTTTAATTTACTACACCGAGTTAAGACAGATCAAACTCCCCCACATTTAAGTTATTGCTTGTCCTCAAGCAACACAAACAAAAACAAGAAATAGAAAAGAAGACCTTGAGCAAATATGATACAAATATTGCGTTCGAAACATATGACTAGGTATTTCATCTTTACAAATACTTTTGACATGATAAATATGAGATTTACCACTTTTGACCTCTGACATCTAAGTTCAGTGCATTACAAAGTATTTAAGCATTAAGGGTCTCACATGGGGGAATCCATCAACAAATCATACAAGCAGTTTGATTATCCTAGCATAATACAAATGGCAGTTTATGCGATTGTTTACTATAATGTCCATTTATGCATAAGGATACTGAGGTCACATATGACCTATCGGCTTGTAACGTTCTGAGGCATAGGAAAAGTATGGAATTAAAAAAAAATAAGCATACAAAATGGTTACAAACACAAAAATAGTTTAGCACATCGTATTGATCCCTATTTCTTCCCCACTAGCAACCTTTACCCGCTCACCGCCTTATTTCTCCTTCTTTCAGCTTCCTTATTTCTCCACATAGGAAATCATAGCATTATATAGTAGCTACGACTAGCCTACGACTTTTTAAGCACTAATGAATGAGTTTCTCTTATTCTCATGACTCACAAATGTTTCAAATCATCTCACTCACAGATGTTTTTTTCTTTTCAAGAACTTTTCCTACTCATATTGATTTTCTTTTTGAATTTTTCTTTTGTTCTGTACTTTGTGCAAACCTATAGTTCCTATATCGCACTAATCTTTCCTAATTCACTCTATTTTTACAAAATTCTCTGAGATGTATGTAACAGCCTGATTTTGGGTCTAATCGAAACAGTAGTTTTGGGACCACAAATTCGACATAGAAAAATTTATTTTTATTATATTTTTATGGTCTACAATTTTATAGAATGATTTCATGAAATTTTCGTTCAAAAATTTTGACGTTTGGGCACTCAATTTAGTCAAAAGGACTAAATTATAAAAAGTGCAAAAGTTGAGTTCTACATGCTAGAGGTGTCTAATTGCTATGAAATTTTAAATTGGAGGTCCTTATGGTAATCAGACCATTGGTTAAGTTGTAGGACAAAAATAGAAATAGTTAGTTATGTTTCTAAAGTTTTTCATTAAGGGAATTTTAGTAATTTGGTAATTAAATGAATTAAAAAGCCAAATTAAAAGCCAGCTTTCTCTCAACTTCTACCCCATGGCCGAATGTACCAAGAAGAAACCATGGCTAGGGTTTTTCAAGCTTCCAAGCTTGATGGTAAGTCCGTTCTAGCCTTGTTTTTAATGATTTTTATGTTTCTGAAATCCTCGTAACATGATCTATCTATTTCTACCACTAGTTTAAGAAATAATCAAGGTCTAAAATTTTTCCCATTATGGATATTTGTGTATTTTGATGTCTAATGGTAGGAAATATATGTTTGGTGTATGATAAACAACTTTTGCCAAGTGATTTTTAATGAAAATGCTTAAAAGGACCTATATGTAAAAAGTTCTGAAATGGGTGTTAAAATGCTAATAAAAGAAAAATGTGGGCTGCTATAAGCATGTATAAGCTTTTTCTAGGCATGGGTGTTGAAGAAATTGAGTACATTTCATTTTACGAGCCTATGGACTAAATTATAAAAATATCAAACTTTAGGGCAAAAATGTAATTTTTTCCATAATGTGATTTCGAGCTGTTTTGAATAGTATAATGATTAAATAAGTTAAATTTGATATTATAGATCAAGAAAAATGAGGTTTGAAATTAGAACAGGGGAAAAATGAGTATTTGATGGTTAGGTCATTTTCGCCATTTTTATGTCAAGGTAAGTTCGTATGTAAATAATGAATTGTTTTAATTATGTTTTAAATGCTTTATTATTGTATGAATTGTGATTCACCCTTGGACGTATTCGACAAGTGCGAAATCCCGATTGAACATTAGGAATAGGTAGGATACAAATGTCATGACATTAGGGTTACTACGATTATGTGTAAGTGTAATAGTTTGGTTTACACCCTAGTCAAAATAGTGGATTCGAGACCACAAATTCGAGTCAAAAAATATTTAAATATTATTTTATGTACTTATGGTTTGTGAATTAGTATGTGTGAAAATTACGTATGAAAATTTTATCAATTGTGTGTTTAATTTGCAAAAAAGACCTAATCACATAAAATGTAAAAGTTGTTTGCTATATGTTAAGTGTGCCTATTTGTTATGTCTTTGTAAATGAGAGGTCCTTATGTGGTTAATATGCCATTTACATTGTTAATGGACATTAATGGTCATAATATAAGTGATTTTATAATGGTTTATTAAAGGGTGATTTGGTAATTGGTTTATTAATCATATGTTAAATAAAACGAAACATTAAATTCGCTATCATATTCATCATTTAGTCGAAATTGTAGAAAGAAAATTAGGGTTCTAAGCCTTTGAGCATTTGGCATTCACTTTGTTTAATTGGTAAGTGATTTTTTATCCGTTTTTGATAATTTCTATGTTTTTATAATCGTTGCTTTGTATTTTACTAAGCTCATGTCTCAATTTCTATTTTTGTGGATGATTTTGAGTTGGTCTATTGATGAAATTGTGAGCTTTGTGATGTTAGTTGTTGGAAAATAAAAGATATGTGTTGGGTTAGTATATTTTGTCTTTGAATTTTTGATGAATTTGAGTAATTTGGGCTAAATTGTAAAAATGAGATTTTGAGGCACTAAAATGTGAAAATGTGAGGGCTAATTAGTAAAATGCCTTAAAAGTGTGTTTTTGCATTGATTTGAATGAATGTGAGTTTGAATAAGTTAAATTTGAATTTACATAGATCAAGAATTAAAGAAAACAAAATTAGATCGAGGAAAGTCGAAAGTCGTTGAGTAGTCGATTCCGTCTATTCGAATCCGTATGTTATTGAACAATGATGAATGGCTATATGTTTTGAATATAAGACATCCGAGAAAGTATCAAAAAAGTTTCGACGTCTGAAAAGCCCCGTACGAACCTTAAGAATAGTTAGGATACATATGTCATGACATAGGATCCGATATGTGTTATCGTGTAAGACCAAGTCTGGGCGTTGGCATCGATTTATGATTTACGTGTAAGACCATGTCTGGGATGTTGGCATTGTTTTTGATTTCGTGTAAGACCCTGTCTGGGACAGTGGCATCGATACTTGATTACATGTACAACCACGTCTGGGACGTTTTGTACGAGCTTTCCGAGCTATCCACATATTCTTATGATTCCAAATGGTTCAACGAGCATTCCAAAAAAATAGATGACCATGTGAATTTGTATTGTTTTCGACTCAAGTATGTTTGATTTTTATATCATGTTTGAGTATGAAAGTTAAGAATATGTACCTTGATGAATATATGATATAAGTAAGAGCTACTATGAGAATGAGTTATGATATGTATATGTGAATTATGTTCAAATGAACTATAAGAGATATATGGATAAGTGAATGAATATTGCCTTAAAATTTATGAATGAATTGATGTTATTTTTTAAGTTTATTTGTATATGGCTTACTAAGCTTTTGAAAGCTTATTTTCTGTGTGTTTGCATTATTTTATAAATATTGTAGCTATCGAGAGCTTGGGGATCGTCGAAGATCGTCACCACACCATCGAACCTTGCTTTAGTACCTTTTAAAAATGTATATATTGAAGTGTTGCTCGAGGGCCATTTAAAATTGAGCTTGAGCAGACCAAACAGTTGCACACACGAGTGTGTGCTAGGCCGTGTGGCCAAGTCAGTTTCGACCACGGGCTAGGCACATGGGCATGTGACTAGCCATGTGATCCAATTTAGTAGCCTCCCTAATTTTCACACGGCCTGGCACACGGGCGTGTTTTGTGGCTGTGTGGACAAGTCAGTATGTATGCCCTGTTTTGACACGACCTAGACACATGTGTGTGTCTAAAGCTGTGTGAGACACACAGCCTGTTCACACGGGCGTGTGACGTGTACAACTTTGAAAAATGTTTAATTTTTGAAAAATTTTGTATGTGCTCGGTTTAGTCCCGATCCCTTTCTAAAGCATGATTAAGGTCTTGATGACCTATATAAGGGACATTATGATCATGTTTGATTATGATTGAGGATAATGTATGTGAATTGTTTGTAAAATGTTTCCGATTGTCCGGTAACGCCTTTAACCTTAGTCCAGCGACGGATATGGGTTAAGGGTGTTACATTTGGCTGGTATCAAAGCTAAGATTTAGTCGATTCTAGGACTAAAGTAGCGTATATGAGTCTAGTTATACATCTCATATTTATGAACTACGATAGTGTGATAAATCCTGACAATGAATATATGTTTTTATATAGCAAATGGATTCCGAACGAGCCATAGCTGATGATGTCAAGAGTAATGCACCTGCTCCCGCGAAAGGGACAGCACGATCCGTTTCTGGACCAGCTACGAGTAGCCATGATGGAGAGGCTAGACAAGCCTTCTATCAAATGATGAATGATTGGTTTAGTCAGTACATTAGAACTAATCTGGCTGGTCAACAACCCCCAACCCCTGCTAACCCTCTACAAGTCCCTATTATGTCACAAGCTAATTCGAATCAATTGATTAAGCCACCAGTTGATACAATAAGAAAATATAGAGCAGAAGAATTCCGTGATACAAAAAATGATGATGTTGAAAGAGCAGAGTTCTAGTTAGAGAATACGATAAGAGTATTTGACGAATTGTCTCTAACTTCCAATAAATGCATAATATGTGTCGTTTTACTTCTGAGAGATACGGCGTATCACTGGTGGAAGACTTTGATATCAGTGGTTCCGAGAGAGCGAGTCACCTGGGATTTCTTTCAAGCTGAATTCTGAAAGAAATACATCAGTCAGAGATTCATAGATCTGAAACGTATAGAATTTCTTAAATTGAAGCAAGGTCGTATGTCTGTTACAGAATACGAACGAGAATTTGTGAGATTGAGCCAATATGCATGAGAATGTGTATCTACTGAGGCAATAATGTGCAAAAGATTTGAAGGCGGTTTGAATGAAGATATTCATTTGTTAGTCAAGATTCTTGAGATCAAAGAATTCATTGTGTTTGTTAAACGAGCATGTAAAGTCGAAGAACTCGGAAAAGAGAAAAGAAAATCTAATTCTAAAGCTAGAAACATGAGAAAGAGGTATGCAAGCAAATCATTTCAGTCTGCACCAAAGAAATTTTGAGATGATTATAGTCGTTCAAAGGCTAATGTGGGACATTCGAGTAGAGATAATGCTAGATCACATTCGAGCTTCAGAGCTCCAGCTACATCTATTTCCAGTGTTGGAAATGTTTGATCTGATCGACCCGAGTGTAAACATTGTTGTAAAAGACATCCCGACAATTGTAGATTATATGATCGATTTTGCTTCAAATGTGGATCTTTAAACCATTTTAACTTTGATTGCCCTAAGTTTATCGAGTAAGAGATTATGCAAAATTCGAGGCTAAGTGACAATGCATCTCGAGGTAGACCTCTCAGAAATACGGGAAATGTGAGTGGTAGTCAGAAGGGAACAAAAGACACTATTGTTAGATCCGAGGCTCGTGCACCTACCAGAGCCTATGCCATTCGAGCTCATGAGGAAGCTTAGTCTCTAGATGTAATTACAGGTATTTTCACATTTTATGGTACTTCTATGATTGATTTGATAGATCCTGGATCAACGTATTCTTATATATACATGAATTTAGTGAATAGTAAGACTTTTCCTGTAGAGTCTACTAAATTCGTAATTAAAGTATCGAACCCCCTAGGCAGATGTGTTTTGGTTGATAAAGTCTACAAGAATTGTTCGCTGATGTTTCGAGACATTTATTTTTCGACTGATCTAATGCTATTACCTTTCGATGAGTTTGAAATAATTCTAGGTATGGATTGGTTAACTTTGTACGATGCTATTGTGAACTGTAAATGGAAAACTATTGATTTGATATGCAAGAATGATGAAATGGTCCGAATTGAATCTAGTGGTTTGAATGGATTGCCTAAAAGCTTTGAGTATTATGAGAAAAGGTTGTAAAGCTTACTTAGCCTATGTGATTGATTCGGAAGTGTCAGAAAAGAAAATTGAATCAATACCTATTGTATGTGAATTCCCTGATGTGTTTCCTGAAGAACTTTTGGGATTACCTTCGATACGAGAAGTTGAATTTGGCATTGAGTTAGTACCAGGAACTACTCTGATTTTGATAGTTCTATATAGAATGGCTCTGACCGAGTTAAAAGAATTAAAGTCTCAATCGCAAGAGTTGACCGATAGAGGATTTGCTAGACTGAGTTTCTCACCTTGGGGTTCTCTTGTTTTGTTTGTGAAAAAGAAAGACGATACAATGAGAATGTGCATAGATGATCGTCAGTTGAACAAAGTGACTATCAAGAACAAGTATCTTCTGCCTCAAATTGATGATTTGTTTGATCAGTTGAAAGGAGCTACTGTGTTTTCGAAGATAGATTTGAGATCAAGAAATTATCAGTTACGAGTAAAAGATTCAGACATTCTGAAAACTGCATTCAAAACGAGGTATGGCCACTATGAGTTTTTGGTTATGCCTTGTGGAATAACAAATACACCTGCTATCTTTATGGATTTGATGAACAGAATTTTCAGATCGTATTTAGATCGATTTGTTGTTGTATTTATTAATGACATATTGAATTATTCGCGTGATGAATCCGAGCATGCCGAGCATCTGAGAATAATATTACAGACTTTGCGTGATAAGCAATTATATGCGAAGTGCAGTAAATGTGAATTCTAGTTATGAGAAGTCGATTTTCTGGGCCATATTGTATCAGCATCAGGTATCCGAGTTGATCCAAGTAAAATTTTGGCTATTCTGGATTAGAAGCCTCCAAGAAATGTTTCTAAAGTCCGTAGTTTTCTGGGACTTGTTGGTTGTTACCGAAGATTTGTAAAAGGCTTTTCTATGATTGCAACTCCATTAACGAAACTACTTTAGAAAGATGTAAAGTTTGAATGGTCTGAAAAGTATTAGAAAAGCTTCGATTAATTGAAAGCCTTATTGACTGAAACTCCAGTGTTAGTACAACCCGAATCAGGTAAAGAATTTGTGATCTACAGTGATGCTTCGTTGAATGGTCTAGAATGTGTTTTGATGCAAGAAGGCAAAGTCATTGCTTATGCTTCGAGACAGCTAAAGCCACACGAAAAGAATTATCCTACGCACGTCCTTGAGTTAGCTTCGATTGTGTTTGCTTTAAAGATTTGGCGCCACTATCTGTTCGGTGAGAAATGTCACGTATATTCTGATCATAAGAGTTTGAAATATCTAATGACTCAGAAATATTTGAATCTACGACAGAGAAGATGGTTAGAATTGTTAAAAGACTACGAGTTTGTTATTAATTATCATCCGGGAAAGGCAAATGTTGTTGCTCATGCTTTGATTCGAAAATCACTGTTTGCTCTACGTACGATGAATGCTCATTTGGTTCTGTCCGATGATGGTTCGGTTTTAGCCGAATTAAAAGCAAGACCGTTATGCATTCAACGAATTATTGATGCTCAGAAAGTTGATAATGAGATAATAGCAAAACAAGCTCAGTGTGATTTAGATTCTAATTTAGAATTCAGAGTTGATAAAGATAATTGTTTGAGATTCTGAGATCAAATCTGTGTTCCAAGAAATCTAGAGTTAATTTAGATGATTTCGAATGAAGCTCACAATAGTCGTTTATCTATACATCCAGGTAATACGAAAATGTATAATGATCTGAAACAGCTTTATTGACGGTCTGGTATGAAGCATGATATCTCTGAATTTGTTGTAAAATGTTTAATCTGTCAGCAAGTTAAAGCTGAACATCAAGTGTCTTCTGGTTTGTTACAATCGATTATGATTTCTGAATGGAAATGGGATAGAGTGACAATGGACTTTATTTCGGGTTTTCCCCTATCTCCGAGAAAGAAAGATGCAATCTGGGTTGTAGTTGATCAATTGATGAAATCAGCTCATTTTATTCCAGTACGATCCGACTACTCACTTGATAAGTTAGTTGAGTTATACATTTTCGATATTGTGAGATTGCATGGTGTGCCATTATCTATTGTGTTAGACAGAGATCCGAGATTCACATCACGATTTTGGAAGAAATTGCAAGATGCTATGGGTATGAAATTGCACTTCAGTACAGCTTTTCACCCACAAACGGATTATCAATCTGAGCAGATTATTCAGATACTCGAGGATATGTTGAGATGTTGCATTCTTGAGTTTGAAGGTTCGTGGGAACAATATTTGCCTTTGATTGAATTCACTTACAATAATTAGTTTTCAATCGAGTATTAAAATGGCACCGTACGAAGCCTTATATGGTCACAAATTCCATACACCTCTGTATTAGATTGAGTCAGTGAGAATAAGATTCACGAAATTGACTTGATAAAAGAGACTAAACAAAAAGTAAAAGTGATTCGAGATAGTTTGAAAGCAGCTTCTGATCGTCAGAAATCTTACGCAGATTTGAAATGAAAAGACATTGAATTTGAGATTGGCGACAAAGTGTTTTTGAAAGTATCCTCGAGGAAGAAAGTACTTCAATTCGGTAGAAAAGGCAAATTGAGTCCGGGGCTTATCGAGCCGTACGAGATTACCGAGCCTATCGGGCCAGTTGCTTATAGATTGTTGTTGCAACGTAAGATAGAAAAGATTCACAATGTATTTCACGTATCGATGCTTCGACGATATAGATCCGATCCTTCGCATGTAATTCCTCTTTCTAAGATTGATATTTAGTCTGATATGACCTATGAAAAAGAACCGATCCGTATCTTAGCTCGTGAGATTAAAGAATTGAGAAATAAGAAAATTTCGTTAGTAAAAGTAATGTGGCATCGATACGGTGTTGAAGAGGCTACGTAAGAGCCTAAAGATGCTGTGAGATAGCAATATCCGAATCTGTTTAATGGTAAGATTTTCGGGGACGAAAAATCCCTACGGGGGGAGAATTGTAACAGTCCGGTTTAGACCCTAGTCAGAATAGTGGATTCGGGACCACAAATCCGAGTCAAAAAATATTTAAATATTATTTTATGTGCTTATGATTTGTGAATTAGTATGTGTGAAAATTCTGTATGAAAAGTTTATCAATTGTGTGCTTAATTTGCAAAAAGGACCTAATAGCATAAAATGTTAAAGTTGCTTGCTATATGTTAAGTGTGCCTATTTGTTATGTCTTTGTAAATGAGAGGTCCTTATGTGGTTAATATGTCATTTACATGGTTAATGGACATTAATGGCCATAATATAAGTGATTTTATAATGGTTTATTAAAGGGTAATTTGGTAATTAGTTTATTAATCATATGTTAAATAAAACAAAACATTAAATTGGCTATCATATTCATCATTTAGCCGAAATTGAAGAAAAAAATTAGGGTTCTAAGCCTTTAAGCATTCGGCACTCACTTTGGTTAATTCGTAAGTGATTTTTGATTCGTTTTTGATAATTTCTACATTTTTGTGATCATTGCTTTGTGTTTTACTAAGCCCATGTCTCAATTTCTGTTTTTGTGGATGATTTTGAATTGAGCTATTGATGAAATTATGAGCTTTGTGATGTTAGTTGTTGGAAAATAAAATATATGTGTTAGGTTAGTATATTTTGTCTTTGAATTTTTGATGAATTTGAGTAATTTGGGCTAAATTGTAAAAATGAGATTTTGAGGGACTAAAATGTGAAAATGTGAGGGCTAATTTGTAAAATGCCTTAAATGTGTGTTTTTGGATTTATTGGAATAAATGTGAGTTTGAATAAGTTAAATTTGAATTTATATAGATCAAGAATTAAAGAAAACAAAATTAGATCAAAGAAAGTTGAAAGTCGTCGAATACCCGATTCCGTCTATCCGAATCCGTACGAGGTAAGTCTATATACAAATAAATGTATTTGAAATGGTTTATTTATGCTTATATTTTATTGAACAATGATGAATGGCTATATGCTTTGAATATGAGACATCCGAGAAAGTATCGAAAAAGTTCTGAGTCTGAAAAGCCCCGTACGAACCTTAGGAATAGTTAGGATACATATGTCATGACATAGGATCCGATATGTGTTAACGTGTAAGACCAAGTCTGGGATGTTGGCATCAACTTATGATTTACGTGTAAGACCACGTCTGGGACATTGGCATCGTATTTGATTTTGTGTAAGACCCTGTCTGGGACAGTGGCATTGATATTGGATTACATGTAAGACCACGTCTGGGACGTTGGCATTGTACGAGCTTTCTGAGCTATCTGGGTATCCTTATGATTCCAAATGGTTCAATGGGCATTCTAAGAAATTAGATGACTATGTGAATTTGTATCCTACTCAGGTATGTTTGATTTGCATATCATGTTTGAGTATGAAAGGTAAGAATATGTACCTTGATGAATATATGATATAAGTATGAGCTACTATGAGAATGAGTTATGATATGTATATGTAAATTATGTTCAAATGAACTATAAGAGATATATCGCTAAGTGAATGAATATTGCCTTAAATTTTATGAACGAATTGATGTTATTTGTTAAGTTTATTTGTATATGGCTTACTAAGCTTTTGAAAGCTTACTTTGTGTGTGTTTGCATTTTTTTATAAATATCATAGCTATCGAGAGCTCAGGGATCTTCGAGGATCATCACCACACTATTGAACCTTGCTTTGGTACCTTTTGAAAATGTATATATGTAAGTATGGCATGTATAGGGTAGAAGTGCTTTGATTATGTTTTGTGATGTATATATATCTAGCCATGTGACTTGCCTTGATTATGTTTACGTATATGAATAAGTTCTTGGTATGAATTATGTGATGAAATTATGCTACTATGATATGTTCTTTAATGGGCATGAGAATAGGTCATTTTGGGTAAGTTTGTGGCAAGTGTTTATTTTGGATTTTGTTAAGTTTTTGGCATGATTTTAGCTCATGATTTGTTATGTTTTGGAATGGTGAATAAGCATGAATTTGGTTGATGATTATGGCTTAATTGATGTATGTAATGGTTGTGAAATAGATGAGCATTTGGTATGCATTTGGTGCCTAATTGTTGATTGTAGGAAGGACCCTTAATGGGTGGTAATTTGGCCTTGTAAATGGCCTATTTTTGCCCACACTGGCAAGGACACGGGCCTGTGTCTCAGCCATGTTGCTCGAAGGTCATTTCGAATTGAGCCTGAGCAGACTACACAGTTGCACACACGAGCGTGTGCTAGGCCGTGTGGCCAAGTCAGTTTTCACTACGGGCTATACGCATGGGCGTGTGACTAGCCGTGTGATCCAAGTCAGTAACCTCCCTAATTTTCACACAGCTTGGCACACGGGCGTGTCTTGTGGTCGTGTGGACAAGTCAGTATGTATGCCCTATTTTGACACGACCTAGACACATGGGCGTGTCTAAAGCCATGTGAGGCACACGGCCTATTGACACGAGCGTGTGACCTGTAAAACTTTGAAAAATGTTTAATTTTCAAAAAATTTTGTATGTGCTCGGTTTAGTCCCGATCCCTTTCTAAAGCATGATTAAGGTCTCAATGACCTATATAAGGGACATTATAATCATGATTGATTATGATTGTAGATAATGTATATGAATTGTTTGTAAAATGTTTTCGATTGTCCAGTAACGCTTTTAACCCTAATTCGGTGATGGATACGGGTTAGGGGTGTTACAGTAAGACCATTCTTGGGATATGGCATCCATATAAGACTTTTTGTAAGACCATAGCTGGGATATTGGCATCGATACGAGATTACATGTAAGACCATATTTGGGATATGGCATTGGTATGGTACTGTGTGAATGAGATTCCCAAGTATCCTTTAGTATTCCAAGTGGTTCAACGGGTAATTTAACGAGTATGTCAAAGATGAATTGTGTGTAAATCAAATTCGAGATGACACAGGTATGTACGTAAAACTCATATGTAACGAGCTCGTTATGTGATGAACCCTCGGTAAGGTTACGATTGTGTAAGTTATGATAATAAGATCTTAACAATATTTTTTCCAATTATCATCAAGTTAATTGTATGTTAAATGTTTGGACATGATGCCTATTATTTGCATAGGAACTTACTAAGCTATATAGCTTAACCCCCTTCTTTTCCCATGTTTTATAATGCCGTCAAGCTAGCTCAGGTTGGAGATTGCCAGAGATCCTATCACACTATCAAGCTATCGTTTTGGGTATTGATGAATTCAAGTATTTTGAGTTATGGCATGTATATTGACTTGGTCATTTTGTTATATGTGTCATATGATTTTACTCAATGCAATGGCTTATAATCGTCAAAGGCTTGTTTTGCTATTTGGCCATGTAAGTTGGCTTATATGGCTTGTAATCGTCAAAGGCTTGTTTTGCTATTTGGTCATGTGAGTTGGCTTATATTGGCTAACATGGTTGTAAGCCTAAGTATACTCATATAAGTATACTCATATATGGTGATATGATCATGGTATGCTTGGTGAATGTGAAATGTTTGGAAATGTGATTTATTGCATGATTGTGTAATTTTTGGAAATGTGGCCTATTGATGAGATGAGGAATTTGATTATAATTTGGTAACTAGAAAGTAATTGAATGAAGTCTAATGAATGTGAAATTTGTATGTTTGATTTAGGGCTTCATAAATGTAATGATGTGTTAGATAAATACATTGAGTTGATACGTTTTAACCATGAATGTGGATGTTTTGGTTGCCCAAGTATGTATTGTTTTGTGCCTTTGAATTAGGGTAAGTGTATGTGTGAATAAGGGTGGAAAAATAGCTTGGTAAATAGCCTTACTTTTGTCCACATAGGCATGTGTCTGGGCCGTGTGTGACACACGGTTAGCCCCATAGGCGTGTGATCAAGCCGTGTGTCCCCAGCACCTAAATTGTTGCAAAACAGAATGCTCAGTATCAAGCACAGGGTATGTGACACGGCCGTGTCTCTTAGCCGTGTGAAGTACACAGCCTCGAGACACGAGCTTGTGCCATGGCCGTGTCACTTTAATTTGCTCTTGGGTGACAAACAGAGAGTTATACGGGTTAGGAGCACGGGCGTGTGTGACCACATGGCCTGCCCACACGGGCATGTTCCAAGCTACACAAGCATGTGACCCCTGTTTTAGCAAAAACTTTCTAGGTTTCTCGATTTAGTCCCAAACCACTTCCAAATCACGTTTTGGGCCTCGTAAGCTTGTATCAGGGACCTTATGATTAAATGCAAAAAAGTTTGAATTTGATGCCAAATTTTATGGCTCGAAAATGTATGTTTGCTTGTATTTAAGTCCGGTAATGCCTTGTACCCTGTTCCGGTGTCGAATATGGGTAAGGGGTGTTACAATGTATCTACTCAACCCTCAATACGTATGGATAGATGTCTATAGTCGTGCAATGTAATACCAAATAAATGGGGCAAATACAAATTATCATTTCAGGCCTGGGCTTTGTACTAAGGTTCATCAAGAAGTGTTTACAAGCTCAAAATAGGTACTAAGGGTGAATAATTACATGTCAGGTATTTGGCTCTAGATGTGTTCTAAACAATGCCTTAGGTCATCCCTTAAATATCTCAATATGAACATGTTCCTTGATGTCCACAATGCCCACAATGTGCATACTATCAACCTATACTTAGATAATGAATATGATTCGAACAAGTTTTTAAACCACTCATTGAAATCTGTACTTGCTTTTGTGTTAGGGCAAACCCTTAAATTCTCCCATGTCTCCTTTGCTGTAGGACACTCCCTAAGTAGATGTTCCTATGTTTCCCCTCCATGTAGGCATATTTGACAGTTGGCTGATCCTATCAAACGTCTATAATGAAGGTTATCGAATGTAGGAAAATAGTTATTAGCAATCCTCTAGTTTGTAATTTTAATTTTTAGAGGAAGATTAAGGTTCCACAATCTCTTGTAAATTTTTTTGTAGATTGGTTGTATTTGAGTCTGTCCATTATGTAAAAGGCACCTACGTCCATTATGAACAGTATACTCCCTATTCGGCTCACAGCTCCAGATTAAGAGACCCTCATGCGGATGCATAGACAGTGGGATACATAAAATCCTTTCTGCATCCACCTCCTCAAAGGAATTTCAAATCAACTCAACTTTCCACTTTCTTGAATTAACATCAATCAAAACTACTACTGTCAGAAGCCCTGAATTTACATTCATACTCTGAACTCTGAAATCCTCACTGCTAGGTACCCACGTGTCACCCCAGATAGAGACATTTTTTCCGTCCCCAATCCTTCAGCCCAAACCCTTTAAAGAAGTCCCTTAGCAGTCCAAATGCTCTGCCAAGTAAGAGAAGGTAAATTTCCTAACCTAGAATTCAGGAAATCTGAATCTTTAAAATATTTAGCTTTCAACGTACACGCTAGTAAAGAATTAGGATTACGTAAAAAATGTCACCCCTGTTTGGCAAGTAAAGCAATATTAAAAAAATTCAAATTACGAAACCCCATACCACCCTCTTCCTTAAGAAAAAATAGCGACTTCCAATCATATAATTCATCCCTCTCTTACCAAAACTTTTTTGCCACCAAAAAACACCCATTATGTTTTCCATTTCCACACAAAAAGTTTTTGGCAAAAGAAAACAAGACATCGAGTAGGTTGGAATAGCTTGTAAGATAGTTTTTATAAATACCTCCCTGGCACCTTGTGAGATATGCTTAACACTCCAGTTATTTATCTTCTGCTTCAATCTGTCCTTCAAGCTTTGGAAAGCCATTTTTCTTCTTCTTCCCACTATATTTGGAAGCCCTAGATATTTTTTAGCCTCTGTCGAACAGCGAACATTAAGAGCCTAGAACGTCATATTCTTATCATGATCATCCATATTTGAACTAAAAAACTATGGATTTTTCAAAGTTAACACATTGCCCCAAACAAACTCCGTACTCTCTAAGAATATCTGTAAGCACCATGATCCCCCTATCAGAAACCTCACCAAACAATATACAATCATCTGCAAACATAAGATGGGTGATTGGGGGGAAAGGTCTACAAACCTTTGCTCCTAAAATTATTTTCTCCCAAATGCTAATCTCATTAATGCAGACAGGCCCTTCCCACAAAGCAAAAATATATAAGGGCTAAGAGGATCCCCTTGCCTCAGCCCTCACGAAGGAGTAAAGCATGACCCTTCTTCACCATTAATTAAAATAGAATATTAGACCGATCCAATGCAACGGAGGATAATATCAACAAAAGAATCAGCAAAACCCAATTTTGACATCATACCTTTAATGAAAGGCCATTCCACATGATCATACGCATTACTCATGTCCAACTTTAGGGCCATAAATCCTTTTCGTCCTCCTCTCTTATTCTTAAAAGAATGAAAAATCTCATAATCCAACAGCATATTATTAGTAATAAGTCTACCAGGCACAAATGCACTTTGAGCATCATCAATACAGTTGTCCAGCACTTTCTGTAATCAAATCGCCACCGTCTTTGCTATAATCTTATAAATCACAGTACAGAGACTAATCGGGCAAAAATTCTTCAAATTAAGAGGATTGGCAGATTTTGGAATTAAAACCAATTAAGTACTATTGATTTCAACCAATGATCTTCCGCTGTTCAGAATATCCAATTAGAAAGCATTAGTATCATTGCCAATAATAGACCAATACTTTTGGTAGAAAACAGCAGGAAATCCATCCAAACCAAAAGCTTTTGTAGGTCCCATACCTTTCTAGAACTTCTCAATTTCCTCTTTTGTATAGGTAGCCGTAAGACTTTGATTCATACTGTCATTAATACAGCACGAAACCCTCGAAAGAATATGATCCAAATTGTTGATACCTCTAGAGTCAAATAGGTCTGAAAAATAATCGCGAGCAATTTCCCCAATCTCGATGCGCTCTATGGCTATCGAACCATCACTCCTTTGTAATCCACGAATGTGATTTGTACGCCTTCTTTGAGAAGTAAATTTGTGAAAAAATTACGTGTTCTTATCCCTATTTTCAACCAATTCACCCTAGCACGTTGTTCCCAATATTTCTCCTCCTTATCCATCTCCATGTTTAGGTATAATTTGACATCAACTAGCTCAGCCAAAGATTCATCCGTAACCTCAGAACAATTTAACTCCAAATTTTTTTTTAATCTTTTGAAATCATAGCCTCTTCTTTGTTTAATCTTACCCCCTAACACTGCAGTCCCTTAGAAAAAGATAAAAGCCGATTGAGAAAAGAACCCAAACTACCATTCCATAACCTTCTTATTTCACTCCCGCACTACTCTTCCAAAACCTACCATGACTTAAAATGAAACATTCTAGATTTTTTGTGCAAACCACCAACCTCTGTTTCAAGAAGCAATGGACAATGGTTCGAGATAGAATGAGGAAAGTGCCTGAAAGAATAATTTGGAAAGATTTGAAGCCATGCATCTATGGCAACTCCTCTATCAATTCTCTCTCTTATGTTATTTACCAACAGACGGCCCCTCTCCCAAGTAAACCATATTCCAGAATATCCAATATCCTCCAAATGACATTCCTCCAAAATTCTTCTAAAAGCCTCTATTCTAGCTTCCTCCATAAGAACCCCACCCTATTTTTCATTAGCGAAAAGAATGTCATTAAAATCACCTCCTACTAACCATGGTAGCAAATTGTTTCTCCCTAAGCAGCGAAGCAAATCCCACGTAGCAGATTTATCCCTTACATCCGGTGCCCCATAAAATCCCGTAAATTTCCAGCGTGGAGTATCTTCCTCTTCTTGGATTTCAACATCAATGTGATTTTTGGAGAAACTTTTCAAATTACCTAATTGACCCTCATTCCACCCAATACTAAGACCGCCCGAGTCCCTTCCGCGTGTACATCAATACCATTAAAGAAACCACACCTTCTCCCAAAAATTTCTATTTTATCAGCATTCAATTTTGTCTCCATAAAGAAGATGATTTAGGGATAATAAATTTTTAGCATATCCTGAAGTCTTCTAACTGCTCACAGGCTCCCTAATCTATGAAACATTCCAGCAAAAAAAAAATTCATTTCTTCCGATCGGCATACCCACTGGCAGCCGCCGATAATATTTTAAAATGGGCAGATTTCCCACAATAACTTCCAACGAATCTGAAATAGTGGAAATATTAGAAGTCAAAGAGTCAAACCTTTGTCTTTTTTTTCCTTCCTCACTAGTAATTAGAGCATCTTCCAATTCATAACCCATTTTTGTCAGATCCACCCCATTAGCAGTTCTCACCTCATCCGACCCCTTAATTAATTCCCCGCAATTCAAATTGGACTCCATCGTTGACTTTGCATAGCAACAAATCTCCCCCACTAATGGGATGTGATTCCTGCCTTTGTCTGTAATCATTTTCAAAATTGGATCCTTCCAGATTAATTCCAAGAATAGAATTGCAATCGACCCATGATTTTCTCTCTTTATTGTGCCTTGAATTTTGGCCCAATTGTTGCTAAACTTGTTTTTTTCCAAAAAAAAATATTTTCTCCCTCCCCCTTAACCAAATGTTGTTGACCGTGGTGGCACTCCGTGGCAGCACTCCGTGGCTGAGTCGTCAATGTCAGATCCCATTCCATTTCCATTTCCTGCATTCCACATTGTAGCCTCATCGAGCAGAAACTATCTCCATGGCCAAGACATCCACATAAAAAAAAAAAGTCAACTTTTCATATTTGATTTTTGCATATGTGAATTTGGACTAAAAAATCATAATTTTTTTCATTGTTTCAAAGGCTTTCTAACATCAATCTGAATACGAATGCGAAGAAAATTTTTACAGCCATTGGTCAGCTGCTTCATATCATATTCCAGAAATTTACCTATGAAATTTCCAAATTGCACTGCAACAGATTCCCTAAAAAAGCTTGGTGGAAGATCATGAATCTGAACCCACCAATCTGAGTAAACCAAAGGAATAGACATAGGATCCTCATTCTCCTGCATCCTATGAAAATTCAAAAGATGATTATTAAAGGTCCAAGGGGCTCATGAGAGGACCCTATGGATATCCACTTCGTTAAAGAATTTAAAAAGAAAGCGTTTTCTCCCAAATCAGAATTTTTCACACTTTCCAAGGGGTTCCAGATGTTTGCCAACGTATTTCTCATGGCTGGGAAATGAACAACACTAGCTGTTAAAAAACAACCCACCAAACAAAAGCTATACGCCGAACTGTGCGCTTCAACCACATCAGGGATAGAAAGAGCCTCCTCTTCACCATCCTCCAAAGTCAGATTTGCCAATCCCCTTTCCATTCCTAACCCTCACCCAAAAAAGAAAACAACCTACTCAACAGATTACCAAAACCAGTACAGAAGAAACATAAAGACAAAAGAAAACGAAAGGACAAAAACAGAGCGTGCCAATCGGCAGATAAAGGCGTGTCAAAAGACAGATTTTAGGGTTACACATGAATTATTTTTAAATATTAATAAAAATATTACTTAATACACCTTCAATACATAAGCCTGATCGACTTACGTTACATCTTCTGATTATGAAAAAGTCAATTTTTCTTATGACAAATGACCCATGGCGACGTTCAGTTTTCATCAATAATGTAATGCCAACAAAAGGATATCATTTACCCTTTATAGGGTTATGAATTCCACTGTTGTGGAATGATGCTACATCATGTAAAAGTCGTATACTTAATGCAACAACTTTCAGTTCCTTATCTATTTGAACTTAGACTTTCATTTACATCAAAGTATATGAGTCATGCATACATAATTCATCATCCACTTAGGATTAAGGTATGTCACACTATAAATGTCACAAGTGAATAAATCCATAAATAGATCTAGAATAAATTTAATTTGAGTGTTGTCTGATGTATTGTCAGTCCAGACAAGGACATCTATGTGTCTATTTTTTGGGAGTCAACCACTCCAATGCCCAAGATAAGACATCTCTGCAATTGGACTTGATAGACAACATAATAATCTTTTAGTAGATTTGCTCAATTTCAACTGGACTATAGATTGTTTAAGTTATTTACTAATATAAGTTGTCTACCTGCACTAGGATCTGACCATACAATACAACTTAATATTAATTAAACATTAGATACTCAATAAACCAATATTTTCTTACATTTTACTTTGCATACAAAAAACTATTAATGACATATACAAATGATATTAATATATAATAGAATTTTATTTAAATAAAATTACAAATATAAATTAACGAATATACTACACTTAAAAACATCAAATCTAAATACTCATATGTTTTACCCAGATGATATTGTTTCTAGTTGGTGGCACAATCCCCCTATTTTTATTCGTCATTGGTTATGTATTAACAATCTTTAATTCGAATGATAGTTTTTAGATGCACTCTTTTTCCACTCGTCATCTTGATGAATGATCTTTTAACGAGGCATATGTTGTTTTATCAACAACAAAAAAGAAGTTACAAAATTACATAATAAAATAGGTTTACAGCTTTAAAATTTTGAACTGTACTTGTTCATAGGCTCAGCCAAATTGTCCAAGCTTACTCTTATTCAAAGTACAAGCTTCATCGCTTATATAGTTATAATTATAGATGGTTAATTCATACTTGTTTTAGGACTGTTGATATTTAAATAAAAATAAAAAAATAAATCTATACTATTTTTAATTCAACCTTCAATAATTTTATTTTTTATTTTTTAAAATTTTAGAATTTTAAAATATAAACAAATTAAAATATTTTTAATGTTTGTATTATAATATTACATACTATAAATTTAATTTTTATGAGATATAAATTATATAATATATAAAAATAAAATATTATCACCACTACAAACGAGTTAAACTGAACTGAGCTTGAACCAAACTCTGCTCATTTTAAATCATTCTTTTTCCTTTTTTGTCCAAACTCTCTGCTTCAAACCATTCTAATGTCTGATGTGGGAGAATGGTGGGAAGGTAGCATTCTAACTTAATCTCGTTTTCGTTTTTCTACCGAGTATATGTTGGAACTTTTTCCATTGTGAAAATAAACTAACAGTACTATATATTTGCTTCAACAGACTTTATATGTATATATCAATGACACCCAAAGGAAAAAGCATTGAACCCCCCCAAAACAAAAAAAAACCAAAAAACAAAAAAAGAGAGAAAAACTCATCAAAAGAGACAATTATAACAATCATAAAGCAATCAAAAAAGAATGAAAGCGATCTCAATCCATTTGAATTGTTTAATCTCCCTGGATATTGGAACTCCATTCCCCACAGATACATGTTGCAATTTCTTAGAATTGTAAAATCTCATCAATGGATATGTATATATATATATATATATTCAGGTTAGAATGACTGAATGGCTGACCTTTCCTTTCTTTTGGAATTTGAAATACCGGACTCAGCTGTAACCCAAATCAAAAATGCTGTTTAAGAGAAGGGGTGCAGATCAATAGAGTCTGATTCGCATTTGGATAGTTGAACGACATATGGGGCAAAGTTGCAGATGTTCTCCACAGTCACAGCAAGTCTGTCAAATTTGAAGGATTAATAAAATGAACCAAAAAGAAAAAGAAAAAAAAAAAGAGAGAGAATTAATGATATCAGTACTCGTTATATTGTATGATTTTATGAAATGAGAAATACAGAAAGTAATCAACCTGGTGTCCACAACCAATGGCCATATCCTTGGGATTAACAAGACAAATGGGGCAAACCTGTCAAATTTGCAGAAGCAAAAGGGAAAAGAAAAGGATTAATACCTTATGGTAATCTCTTTGTTACTTAAGACATCTTTACTTTGTTTTAAGTGCTCGTATTTAACGCTCATAATTGAGTCCGAGTGTTATTTTCATTGGAATGGTGTACCTGGTGATTGTCGAGGGAGCTTAAAGATGGAGCAGTGGCTGAAGTATGATATCCAGAATAAGGAGATACATTCTGCTGGAAACTGCTTGCGCGTGAATAAGGGTTTGGGGTACCATAAATGGGAGGTGGGAGGGGAACTCTCTCTGTAATATCTCCCTTCCTTCTTCTGATTTGAATGGTACAAAGATAATCAAAAAGATACTAATTAATACATTTAAAATAAATGATCATGAATGCAGGTCAAACAACATAAATAAATTACCCCAATAAGCCAAGCTCAATCGTTGCTTTATATTGAAAAGGTATTTCCATCAAGGCTGACAGTGCAAATTCTGCCTGCTTTCTTGATGGATTCATGATGTTCGACGTTATCTCGGTGAAGTTCACAAACTAGCATGATCGAAAACAAAAAGAGTTGCCATTCAACAGACCTAAGTTCCACTTTATTCTCTTTTATGCCAAAAAAAAAAAAAGTTACAGTTTGCAACAATTACAACAGATAAAATATTGTTCACCTGAAAATTGTCAAAGGCACGAGCAGGGATGTTATCATCGAACTCCCTCATCATGTCCCATGGTCCATCACCTACCCCAACTAGGACAATTGACAAAGGGAGTTCACTGCAACCAAATGACCATGAGGATATATATTTGGTGCTAGGCAATTTAAAGCATATAGGAAGTTGATGAGACTTACCTTGCTTTTACAATTGCATCAATTGTGTTTTGCTCCTGGGGGCTAAGTAGACCAGGCTGTGTGTCAACACTTCTAGTCACCTAAAATATACGTAAAGATAAGACAGAAGAGTTGGAGAGCTGAGATCATCTGTGTTTTGGATGATTCATCGTAAGAGTAAAATCAGAGTTCTATCTTTTACTATCAATTCTTATTCCAATCTCATTTATTGCCCAAACCAATGATGATTAACATGATCTACTTTTTAATGATGAAATTTTGTTACTCTAATCTAGGCTTTTGGAGTGAATGCCATTAATATTGTACAAAAACTGAAGTTCTGTTGTGAATTTACCTGCCCATCAGCAATTATCAGCAAAATATGGTACTGACCACCACTTTGCTCAACAATAGTCATCGCCATTTCAATGATGGGTGCCAAAGATGTCGGTCCTGCCATAAGAAAATATAAAGGATCGCCGTAAGAACCAACTGCTTCGACTTGTACAACAAGAATAAGCTAATGAACCAAGTAAAACAGGGCACCTGCAAGTCGAAGTTGAGGAACAATTTCTCTGTATCGTGCGAGCACCTCCTCAAATCCTTCACAAAATATCTCTTCTGGATAGAAACTGAAGACGTCTTGATCATGTGTTGATGCTGGCAAATATATGAATAGTGTCGTCATATAATCCGAATAGCAAAATCAAATCAATGTAGAATGGTGAGAAAACAATTTGGATGAACCTTACCATCTCCAAATCCATAACAGGGAATTAAGTTATCCTCGTCAAAAGCGGATAAGCTCTGTCCAATAATCGATATAGCTTGTTCGTAGGGATTTTGACCATGTCCGATGTGATGCAAGCTTCGGTGGTTGAATGACGTCGCTCCTGGTTTTCCATGACAGTTTAAGCATGGTGCATTGCAGATCATTTTGAAAGAAAAAAACAACAATGAATTTATAGGCATCTGATGGTGTTAATGAGCAATACCTGTCCATTCGTTGCTCTTTGTGAAATCAATACCAACAATAAGATTAGAGGACTCAAGGCCAGCTTGTGCAAGAGCAGCAGTAACCTGTAATCATCTATTCCTTAAATGTCATTTCTATATAATTCGTTAATCTGTTTGCTTTCCAGGGCCTTCATGTTTGACAGTAAACAATAATCACACCATTTCTTCATATTAACCAATACAAAAGAACAAAACAGATAAAAACTCAAAAGAATAGCAGAACAGGAAGCTAACCTGGTCCAATGTCTGGTAGTTATCATCTATCCTTGAGTATTTCCTCTCCATAGTCCTATGTACACACCCAGGCGTTTGCGGTACATAATTATATGACGGCGATGGTGCATAACTAGGATGGTGCGGCGTGTAGTAATAATTTTGTTGAGGATATGCAGATTGTGGTGGCGTGGGGTATCCGTAAGGACTCCATGAATCTGTACCACCTGACCTGCTAGTTCGAGACCTCCTTCTGCTACAACCCTTTGAGATTTTGCTTCCCATAACTAAATATAACCGACAGATTAAGCTTACTCCAATGCTTCCCCTCCTGCAAACCAAAGTAAAGTCCATTAAAATCATTGTTACTATTGAATAGGCTGAAAATCTTGACACTCGTGACAATATACCTCAAAAACCTGTTAATGTACCTTTGAGGGTTGAACCAAGAGTTGGGAAATGATAATGGTGAAGGATACAAAAAGGTTGTACGCTTATTGTACTCTAATTCTATTAAAGTATTTAAATGTTTCAGATAAAAACAAATTACCATGGGAAATCAAGAAAATGCAGAAAAGGGTGGGGGATAATTAATGACCGGTTCAAAGGTTATGCAATCAATGGAAAGTTCTTGAAATGAAAAAGTGGAAATTTAAAAATTAAACACCTCAAGGAACTCCAAGGAAAAACAGTAAGAGAAGAAATTCTAGCTGACTTTTTTCTTTTTCTCATCCGGTGATGAACACGCAACTGATAGTTACAATCTTGCGGATGAAGTATTTTACTACATTCAAAGTATTTGATATTTTTAATCCAAATTTTCGTCAAAATTAATGAAAGTGAAAGTGATGCATATACATGTAAAATTATATATAGGAACCATATCTATTAGAAACCTCACCTGCAAGAAATTAATCCGCCTATCGTATTCAACCAGAATGGTTAGAACTCAGGGACATCACTAGAGTTAGTTTTTTTTTTTTTTTAATAAGAGAAAGGAGTAGGAATTACCGGACATTAAATCCGAGACTTTTTCTATTTCACCTATAGCTTTAGTCAACATCGATGGATTTTAATAAAAGATGAATAAGTAATTATCTCTATCAAAAATAAAATCAATTGGACATACTTTTATTAAGTGAATTATATTATTATAAGATTATTTTTTTATATTTTATAAATCAATTAAAAATTGCACTGTTACACTCCCATCCTTGTGAGGACATTTGACAAGCCAAAATGATACCCAAACAACAAGCTAGTCTACAGTGAATCAGATAGTCATTCACAAATCCTACCTTCCGGGACAACCACCCAAACAAGTCCAAACCATCTAGTACTCGACCTTTCAAGCTTTCATTGGGAATGTGATGTTGTTAGTCGCCAAACATCACATGGGTTCAATTGCTCTATACTGTTAAGCCAGACTGAATGACAAAATTTGTCCCATCATAGACATCCTCATCCCATTGAAGATCCCGCCCCATGTGTTCTGCAATAATGGCTAAATGACAAGCTCAACACGTTGACATCACCTTACACGGGCCCTGCCTATAAATATCTCTAGGAATGCAAAAAGAGGAACGGCTCTTAAAAGAGGCCAATTCAATATTCTGTCAACTTACCTTCAGCTTCCAACTTTACCACTTTCCTCACTTTCACTCCTTACTGCTTCTGGCTCTCCATCCCAATTGAGTGAATCGACCTTCGCAGCAATCACCATTCTCTTTCATACCTCCTCCTTGTTGTATTATCATATCAACATTCACATAGTAAAATTTGTAAACCAAAGACACTCTAAATTCAAAATCTTTAAGTTTAGTATTTTGGTTCTTAAATAAACTTTTAATGAATATATTTGTTATTTTAAAAAATAAATATTTTTATCATATAAAGTTTTCATCAAAATGATTGTACCATAATTTAGTTATATATAAAAGTAATGCTCTAAGGGTTTCCCTCATTGATGGGTGTCCAACTCTCCTTGTCTTCTTTCCTTTAATCATGAAGATGGTTAAATTGTAGTTTTGATCTTTCTACTATGTTCATATTTGAAATTTAATTTTATATTTTAATTTATTATAATTTAGTTCTCTATTTTGATCTCGATTTTAGTTAATTCAAATAGTTAACACGAAAAAATCTATTTCATAAGTTAGAATTTGTAATTTCATTTTAATTGAAATAAGTTATGTTAACTAATTAAATTAGCTAATAACAACTAAATTATATTAAATTTTAATTTTAATTTTAACATAATAAGTATATATATATATGTAGTAATATATATGTTAGGGTAATATCTATGTTAGGGTAATGTTCAATTTAAGTATGATATATTCATATATATGCATATAAAATATTATATATAAAATGTAAATATTTGTTATACTGATAGTAAATAGTTTTAAAAATAAATATATTAATATTTAATTTTAAATATTTTATTACATCTTAATAAGACGTATGTTAACTATTGATTTTATTCGTAAAGACTAAAACTTCACTAAAATTATACCAAATAATTTCCTATATAAAAAACATTTGACTTTCACTATTGCCTAGATGACGAATTTGCATGGAACTCACGTCGGTGCCAAAGTCAGGTGGAAATTATAGGCACCGTTCACACCGGTAGTTCCACGTGCCGCACTCTCTGACCTTCCTTTCAAAAGTTTGCTACTTCGCTATTAGGGTAAATACATAACCACTTCAACATATTTAATTGGAAACAAAATACTAATACTTTATTAAATTAGATGATAAATGAGTATGAATCACAATATAGCTTTTTTTTTTATTTAATGATAAATTTAGTCATTAACGTTTATATGTTTTGTCAAAAAATTTAATTGTATTTTTAAGCCTTTTTTCATCAAATTTTATTCTTTTTTAAATTACTTTTTAATAGATTTGATGAAAGTACCATTAAAAAGGTTAACGGGATGATGTGGAATTTCATATGTGAAATATTTTTAATGAGATGTGATTTATTACTTAGATAACCCAATAAAATAATTACATGTGAAAAATAATAAAATAATAAAATAATTCATGAAGTTAAAATATAAATCTTAATTAAAAGAAAATAAATGTAAATATCTAAAAAGATTTCAAAATGAATGCACACATTCAGTATTTCGCTTGATTTATTAATTATCTTTTGGAACCTCTTAATAAACAAACATTTTGAAACATTGTTTTTAGATAATTACGTTTATTTTTTAAATCAAGAGTTATTTTTAATTTCATGTATGATTTATTTATTTTATTATTTTTCACATATAATTATCTTGTTGGGTTACCTAAGTAATAAATTATATCCCATTCAAACAATTCCACATTATATCCGTTATATTTTTTTACAGTACTATCATCAAATCTATTAGAAAAATAATTGGGAAAAAAAACAAAGGTTAATGGCAAAAAAAGGTTCAAAAATACAATTAAAGTCATTTTGACAAAACAAGTAAACGTTAGTGGCCAAATTTATTATTAAGCCTTTTTTTAATAATCTAAATACCCGTCACTATTTTGAAGCTTCTTCTATATATTTTCGACATGATGAAAAGTTTAGTCACCAATGTTTATAACTTTTAGGTTAATATGATTTTTTTTTAGTTAAATTTGACTATTGGCTTTTCAAAAGAAGATTTAAATCGTTTTTCTTTAATGGAGTAAATACTAATTAAAATATTAATTTTTAATGATGTTGGTGACACATATACTTTATATTGACAAAACATTATTTATCTTATATGTGAAATCAACAAATAATTTAAAAATCATAAAAATATTAAAATAAAAATAAAAATTTCATAAAAATTAAACTCTATCATGAAAATCAGACATGAAACATAGATTGTAAAATAAAATGAAAGATAAAAAATATAATAATTAATTTTGGTCTTGTTTTAAACATATATGAACTAAAAACATGTTATACAAGTTTTAGTTAATTCAAAAATAAACTAAATTAATCCAAGTTAAAAATTTTAGATTTAAGGGTCAAAAAAGTCCTTAGTAAAAAATTAAAAAATTAACTGAGTCCTTATAAAAAAAGTGCATCCAATTGAACTCTCTGTGATTCAAAAAAAAATTAACCCTTTCTGTTTTAACAAAAACTTTTAGTTGACCTGTTTGACCATCAACCTTGTTGACATGGTTGATAGAAGCTACCAAAAACTGCCCTGTGGCAATATGCTAATGTGACCTACTAGCATATGGCCTGCAACATTAGTAAAAATAAAAATATATATATTTTTAAAAATAATTATAGTGAGCATATATAATAAATCGGGATAAATAGTTATCTAGATTCATTTTGGATGAATGTAAAATTAAAAAAATCAAAATTATGAAAAAAATTAACTGGTTAATTTTTAAAAAACTATAGATTCATTTTCAATAATTTTTTTTATATTTTTGAATTTTTTAGTTTTGCACTCATCCAAAATGGATTGGACAACTATTTGTCTAGATTCATTATATGTGCACATTTTAATATTTTTAAATATATATATATTTGCTGACGTGGTATGTGGCAATTTTTTATAACTTCTGTTAGCCATGTCAGCGAGATTAACAATTAAATCAGTTAATCGAGTGCACTTTTGGATTACTAAAGGTTTAATTGAGTTTTTTCTTATCTTTATCGAGAGTTTTTTGACCTTTTTAAGTCAAAATTTTATAACTTTGATTAATTGAGTTCATTATAATTTAGTTTGGTTGAGCATTTGAGCACTCCTATTTGTGAGTAGATTATGTCATAATTGATCAAAGGGAAAAGTACACTAACGGTCACTTAGCTTTGGTTAAAATAACATTTCAGTCACTAAACTTTCAAAAGTGACAACTCAGTCACTAAAATTTATGAAAATTACAAACTAGTCACTAACAGCCATTTTCCGTTACAAACGTAACAAAGAGCTGATGTGGTCCGTTAACTAGCTACGGTGGAAACCCACCCATTTTAAAAGAACTTTACCTGGGGCAGTAGGTGAAGAAGAAGAGAAGAAAAAGAAAAAAAAGAAGAAGAAGACAAGAAATGAAGATACCCACTGCGATTTCGACGTGCTATTGTGGAAATCCTACCAATTTAAGGACTTTTTGGTCCAATGACAACCAATGTAGGAGGCTTTTGGGGGTGTAAGAAGTATAAGAGTGGTTTTCAAAATGCATGTCGCTTTTTCGCTTGGCTTGATCCACAATTGACGCCCCATTCAAAAATTACGTTGTTGGGTGTTTTGAAAAAAGTCAGGATAATAAAGGATGCAATGAGGGAGAGAATGTAACACCCCGAACCCGAGACCATCGCCGGTGTCGGACACGAGGGGTTAACAAGCCAAGTTCACTTGTTTTGCCCATCCATTTGACATTTCCAGTCAGGCTGGAAAACTGCGTCACTGTCGCCTTAAAAATCATATCTCGAGTTTCAAAACTTGGAAACTGGTTTCGTAAATTTTCCCTGAATTTAGACTCATATATCCATCCATGGATTTATTTCTAGAATTTTTGGTTGGGCCAATTGGTACAGTTTATTAGTTAAAGTCACCCATGTTACAGGGATCGACTGCTCTGACCTTCGCGCGGTATAACTTGAATATCTCTCTGTACAGGGCTTTAATACTGGTGCCGTTTGTTTCTAATGAAACTAGACTCAAAATGGAATCTGTACATATAAGGTATGTCTCCTAATTCTTTTTGGATAGTTTATAGTAAATTTTTAAATTTGCGACAGGGAACCCAGAAACCGTTCTGGCCCTGTCTCACAATAGCTTTAATATCTCTTAACATGTAACTCCTATGACCATTTCGTTTCTTCCATATGAAAATAGACTCACCAAGGTTCATTTACATAGCTTATTCACTATTTAATTCCATTTCTACGAATTTTGGTGATTTTTCACATTCACGTCACTGCAGCTGGCAGCATCTGTTTTTAAGGTAGGTCTTACCTATTTGGTAGTCTCCATGAACCAACTAGTCTTGCCATACATAGGTTCATATATGATCATTTTAACCATGCCAATGGCTGATCATATGACCAACATTCCCATTTCCAAGCCATAGCCACATCATGACACCAAATATATACATACAAACCACAATTAGTCTAAGTCGATACTTCACTTTTACGAGCCATTTTCGCATGGCCGTACATATATACATCACAACATATTCAACCAACAAGGGTAGTCCTATACATGTCATTTCAAAGTTCAACCAAAATTTATACCAAAATAGAGGCGTGGATAGTGTGGATGACTTCGACTTTATTGATCCCGAATCCGATTGCTATCGAGCGAAATCTATAAAACAGAGAGCCAAAGTAACGGGGTAAGCATTTTTTTATGCTTAGTAAGTCTCAAGGAATATAATCAACTCTAATTACAGCAATACATTCACATAGCCAAATGCATCATTTCATTAATACACATTCTTACTTCACATTTCATCATTATATACTTTCACAAAGTATCAATCAATTCAATAACTGAAATTCATTAGTCGATTGAGCGAATGTTGCTCAAACATGTCGACTTTCCAATGCACATATAACGTACCTTATCCTTTGGGCTTTTCGAGTGTACTAATTGAATTCATTACAGCAACCAACACTCACCTCCAGCCCAAGATTCTTCGAATATAACCGGATATAATCACGTGCACAAATGCCTTGGTCTTAGCCCGGATAGAATAACTTCGCACGAATGCCTTGGTCTTAGCCGGATATAGCCACTAGCACAATTGCCTTGGTCTTAACCCGGATATAATTTCAGCATAATTGTCTTTGGGCTTAGCCGGATATCATTCAATTTCTCATGCACACATACATCAATAATCATTGGACATACATATTTCATTTTCGTTACTAAGGCTCAAACACAATTATAATCATTAGCATAATCGCCTTCAGGACTTAGCCGGGTAGAATTGAATACTCATACACACATAAATCAATAATCAATACATCCATATTTCATTCCACATAATTCAATTAAGGTCACTTCTTGAGGACTTACCTCGGATGTTGTCGAACGGCTTTTTCGGCTATTCGATCACCTTTTCCTTCCCCTTGTCCAATTGTGGCCCTCTTAGCTCTTGAGCTAATTCAAACAAATTCAATTTATTAAAACCTCATTGTGCTTGCTTATGGCCGAATATGACAAGGAGTTTAAATGGTCATATGGCCACTCTTTAGCTTGAATACACAATGGTCATGCACATTTTATACTACATCAAGCAATTCAATACAATTTATTTGAGCATCAAGGAAAAGCTAAGGCCTTCAATAGGCTACCCAAGGCCGAATATTCATGTACATGTTGAGGCCAATTTTGCACTTAATACCTCACAAAAACAGCATGCATTTTACTAGTTAATGCTTTGCACATTGTGGCCCAAAACTTATAATATAGCATCAAGCACTTATATGTGTGCTAGGTCAATTGTGCTTGCAATTTCACAAGCATTCTTCCACATCTTCTTCTTTAAACCAATATATTCATCACTTACTTCATAGCCAAAACATCATGTGCAAACATATATATACAATATGAGCATGGCGAATTTCAAGGTGTCCATAGCCATCCAAAATACAAATTTTAACTAACATGCAAGAAGCATGAACCATGCTCATGAATGCATCATGGCGAATATGACAATCATGCTCCATTCAACTTCAATCATGGTTAAACACAAAAGAAAACTCAAAATCTTACTCAAGAGTAGACAATCCATCATTGCATGCATCATCATCAAGCTTCACACTTAGCATGCAATGGCTTTATCACCATAACAACTTTGGCCAAATACCATTTCCATGGCATAACAAGGATTTGAGCCATGGCTAACATGCACATCAAATTAGCAACCAAACCATGCATGAAACTCCCAACACAACCTCATACATACCTTAATCTTGATGCAAACTTAGCCAAATCTCCTTCTAGGTCTCTTCCAACCCAAGCATGAAGCAAAAATCCTCCCCCTTTTCCCTTAGTATTTTCGCCAAGAAGATGAGAAAGGATGAACAAATTTTCTTTTCTTTCTTTAGGACATTCGCCAAAGTGTTTAGAATGGATGAACAATTTTTTTTCTTTAATGCTAGTCTTTATTTTATGACTTCCTACATACACCACTAGCAAAACATGTTGGAAACATGTTCCCTTGCCCATAACCTTGTCATGGCCGCCACTCCTCCTTAGGAAGGGATTATTTGACATGCAACTCCACCTTTTGTTAACATGTACTAACAAGCCATTTAAAATTAGCCTATCATATTTCACCATGTTTCACTTTGATCCCTATTTAATACTTTCTCATACAAATAGGTAAAATTAGAGAATGAAATTTCCACATATGCATGCACACACATAGTAAGCATAGAATATAACAATTAATTATTTTTATGACTCGGTTTAGTGGTCCCAAAACCACATTCCGGCTAGGGTCTATTTTGGGCTGTCACAACTCTCCCCCACTTAAGAAATTTTCGTCCCCGAAAATCTTACCGGTAAATAGGTTTGGATATCGCTCTTTCATAGAGTTCTCGGTCTCCCAAGTAGCTTCTTCTATCCCGTGCTTGAGCTATAACACTTTCACTAGCGGAACCCGCTTGTTTCGCAACTCTTTCACTTCTCGTGATAGGATACGAATCGGTTCTTCCTCATAACTCATATTAGCTTGAATTTCAATTTCTGATGGACTAATCACGTGCGATGGATCGGATCTATAGCGTCAAGCATCGAAACGTGAAAGACATCGTGAACCTTTTGAGTTCGGGGCAAAATCAAGCGATATGCCACCGGACCGACTCGCTCGATATCTCATATGGCCCAATGAACCTCGGGCTCAACTTGTCCTTACGGCCGAACACGAGTATCTTTTCCAAGGCGATACCTTGAGAAACACTTTATCACCCACGATACTCGATATCCTTACGCTTCAGATCCGCGCACGACTTTCGACTATCGGAGGCTATCTTGAGACTTTCACGGATTACTTTCACTTTCTGCTCAGCATCCCTAATCAAATCCACCCGAAAATCTTGCTTTCACCGAGCTCGGTCCAAAACAATGGTGTACGGCATTTACGATCGTACAAGGCCTCGTAGGGTGCCATCTTAATACTTGATTGAAAGTTTGTTGTTGTAAGCGAATTCAATCAACGGCAAATACCGCTCCCATGAACCACTAAACTCGAGGACGCAACATCTTAACATATCCTCAAGTATCCGAATTATCCGCCGGATTGACCATCGGTTTGGGGGTGAAAGGCGATCTGAAATGCAACTTGGTACCCAAAGCTTCTTGCAACTTTTTCCAAAATCGCGAGGTAAATCTCGGATCTCTATCCGACACGATGGAAATAGGCACCCGTGTAATCTCACAACTGAGAAACGTACAATTCCGCTAATTTTTCCATTGAAAATCCGTGCGACGACGGGACAAAGTGGGCCGACTTAGTCAATCGATCTACCACGACCCAAACCGCATCCTTCTTACTTGCGACAATGGCGGTCCGGATACAAAGTCCATTGTGACTCGATCCCATTTCCACTCGGGTATCGTGATTGGTGAAGTAATCTGAAGGCACCGATGTTCCGCTTTCACTTGTTGACATATTAAACATCTCAAACAAAGTCGGAGATGTCTCGCTTCATACCATGCCACCAAAACCGACGTTTCAAATCATTGTACATCTTCGTACTCCCGGGTGGATTGCCATTCGGCTACAATGGGCTTCATTGAATTATCGAAATGAGTTCAATTCTTTGGGATACAGACGACTTTTGAACCTCAAACAATCGTCATCGTCGATTTGAAACTCCGAGTCCTTGTTCGAACACACGCAGCCCGCTTTTGCAACCAACTCGTCGTCGACTTTCTCGAGCTTCTCGAATTTGGTGTGTCAATAATGGTTTGGCTTTCAATTCAGCCACTAACACACCGTCGGATCGGACGGACAAGTGCACATTCATCACTCGTAAAGTGAATAACGATTTACGACTCAAGGCATCCGCAACCACATTCGCCTTTCCCGGGTGATAGTCAATAATCACTCATAATCCTTTAACACTCGAGCCAACGTCTTTGTCGAGATTTAAGTCTCTTTGGGTCATCAAATATTTGAGACTTTTGTGATCCGAGTATACATGGCACCTTTCACCAAATAAGTAATGTCGCCAAATCTTTAAGGCGAATACGATGGCGCCAATTCGAGATCATGAGTCGGATAATTTTTCTCATGTGGCTTTAATTGCCTCGACGATAGGCCACAACTCGACCTTCTTGCATTAATACGCAACCTAACCCAAGTAGAGAGGCGTCGCTATAGATGACAAACTCCTTGCGGACCGGGTTGTACTAGAATTGGGGCTTCAGTCAAATAAGTTTTCATTGATCGAAACTTTTTGGCATTTCTCCGTCCATTCGAACTTAACATTCTTTTGGAGTAAGCCGTCATCGGCGTGGCTATCGTTGAGAAGCCTTTACAAATCGTCGGTAATAACGGCAAGCCCAAAAAGCTCGAACCTCGTAATATTTCTGAGGCTTCCAATTAAGTATGGCTGAAATTTTATTCGGTCGACTCGAATACCCGATGCGATACCACATGACCCAAGAAGCTAACCTCTCTTAACCGTAACTCACACTTGCTTGAACTTAGCATATAATTGCTTATCTCGTAAAATTTGCAAGACTAACCGCGGTGTTCAAGATGTTCGGTCTCATTTCTTGAATAGACCAAGATGTCATCAATGAACACGACTACGAATCGATCCAAATATGGTCTAAAGATCCGATTCATTAAATCCATAAATACCGTAGGGCATTAGTGAGCCCAAACGGCATCACTAGGAACTCATAGTGACCATATCTCGCTCAAGGCGGTCTTGGGTACGTCCGAATCTCGAATTCGCAATTGATAATAGCCCGATCTCAAATCTATTTTCGAGAACACCGAGGCTCCCTTGAGTTGATCGAACAAGTCATCAATACGTGGCAACGGATATTTGTTCTTTATCGTCGCTTTATTAAGTCGACGATAGTCGATGCACAACCGCATGGTTCCATCCTTCTTCTTCACGAACAATCTTGGCGAGCAAAACCTCTATCCACCAATTCTTGCAACCGAGCTTTCAACTCCTTTAATTCCGTTGGTGCCATACGATACGGAGCTATCGAATTGGAGTGGTACCGGTACCAATTCGATGCCAAATTCTATTTCCGAACAGTGGTAAACCCGCAATTCTTGGGAAAACATCCGGTATTCACAAACCACGGGCGCAGATTCGGTTTCTTTTCGATTCCTTGTTATCGAGCACGACGCAAGGTACGCTTCGCACCCTTTTCTTATATATTTCGGGCCAACATCGGCGATATTACGGTGACAACCCTTTAAGTCCGTAGACTCAACCCGAATTATTTCATTATTCGCGCACCTCAAATCGATAGTCTTGCTCTTGCAATTTACAACCGCATCGTGCATGGTCAACCAATCCAAACCAAGAATAACGTCGAACTCATCGAACGGCAAAAGTATCAAGTCCGCCGGAAAACAAGAACCTCGGAACACTAGGGGACTTTTCTTGCACACTTTGTTGACAAGCACGTAATGACCCAAGGGGTTTGACACCCGAATTACAAACTCGATGAGACTCAATGGGCAAAGTCTTCTGGATGCTAAGGTTTCACATATATATGAATGAGTAGAACCAGGTCAATCAAAGCAATCACATTTGTATTGAAAAGAGTGAAAGTACCGGTAATAACATCCGAGAGGCAGCATCCTCGCGTGCGCGTATGGCATAAGTCCTAGCAGAGCACGAGCCTCGGATCGATGGTAGCATCTCTAGATCCTCTCGACCGCCACCGACATTGCCCATGTTTCTAGGTGGCCTACCTCGGCGATGGTAGCACTCGGGTTTGCACTCGACTTACATTCATTCATGCATCCTCGGGCAATCCTTCATAAAGTGGTCGGCCGATCCACACTTATAGCAGGAGCGATCACGAAACCAACAGCTCCCGAATGCCATTTGCCACAATGTGGACACTCCGCCTCTCTCGGCGATCATTTCCACCACCGCGATCGAGGTGACTCGTGTGGTCACAGGGGTCGATCGCGTCCTCGTCTAGAAAAGCCCAAACGCCTCTAAATCGGCTCACATCATCTCGAAATCTCTTGATGCTTGTTGAAGAGACTTTCCGAGGACCTCTTCGAATTCTCCGGTTCCCACATCAGCTTTTTGTTTCTCCTTTCTAAGCTCTTGACTTTACAAGCTCGCTCAACAAGTACTACGAACTCTCGTATCTCGAGGATGCCAACAAACATCCTTATATCATCATTCAGCCCATCCTCGCGTTTACACATAATAGCTTCGGACGAAATGCATTCTCGCGCATCGGCTAAGCCTCACAAATTTTCGTTCGTAGTCGATGAATCGACATCGAACCTTGCTTAAGATCAAGGAATTCCTCCACTTTTGGTCGATGAATCTCGATCGATATACTTTTTTGAACTCGGTTTGAAAGAATTCCCAAGTCACTTGCTCTCTAGGCACCACAAGTCGAGTACTCCACCAATAGTAGGCGGACTCGCGTAGCAAGGAGATGGTACACTTTAAGCACTCATCGGTGTACAGGATAGCTCATCAAGCACCCGGATAGTGTTATCTAACCAAAATTCAGCTTGCTCGGCATCATCATCATCCGTAGCCTTAAATTCAGTGGCCCCATGTTTTGAATCCTATCGACTGGGGCTTACTTGACCTTATTTGGTCAGTCACGGAGGTATTGTAGGTGCGGGGTTGCATTTGTCGGGAATGGAGGTTGTGGAACAGTAGTGTTGGTTCGAATGTATTGATTAAACCATTCGTTCATCACACTATAAAAGGCTTGCCTAGCCTCGTCATTAGGATTGCTGGCCATAGGTTGAGAGTCCCGGCGCTGTCCCTTGCGCGGAGCAAGCGCCACACTCTCCACATCATCAGCTATCGCTTCGGTTGGGATCGGGATCCATTGCTATAAACAAACACAAAGTCAAATTGTCGAAATCACCACACTATCGATTCATCATTTAATGGCATGTATAGCTAGACCCCAAACACATCACGGTAGTCCTAGAATCGACTAAACCGTGGCTCTGATACCAATAAAATTGTAACACCCCGAACCCGAGACCATCGCCGGTGTCGGACACGAGGGGTTAACAAGCCAAGTTCACTTGTTTTGCCCATCCATTTGACATTTCCAGTCATGCTGGAAAACTGCATCACTGTTGCCTTAAAAATCATATCTCGAGTTTCAAAACTCGGAAACTGGTTTCGTAAATTTTCCCTGAATTTAGACTCATATATCCATCCATGGATTTATTTCTAGAATTTTTGGTCAGGCCAATTGGTACAGTTTATTAGTTAAAGTCACCCATGTTACAGGGATCGACTGCTCTGACCTTCGCACGGTATAACTTGAATATCTCTCTGTACAGGGCTTTAATGCTGGTTCCGTTTGTTTCTAATGAAACTAGACTCAAAATGGAATCTGTAAATATAAGGTATGTCTCCTAATTAGTTTTGGATAATTTATAGTAAATTTTTAAAGTTGCGACAGGGAACCCAGAAACCGTTCTGGCCCTGTCTCACAATAGCTTTAATATCTCTTAACATGTAACTCCTATGACCATTTCGTTTCTTCCATATGAAAATACACTCATCAAGGTTCATTTACATAGCTTATTCACTATTTAATTCCATTCCTACGAATTTTGGTGATTTTTCACATTCACGTCACTGCAGCTGGCAGCATCTGTTTTAAGGTAGGTCTTACCTATTTGGTAGTCTCCATGAACCAACTAGTCTTGCCATACATAGGTTCATATATGATCATTTTAACCATGCCAATGGCTGATCATATGACCAACATTCCCATTTCCAAGCCATAGCCACATCATGACACCAAATATATACATACAAACCACAATTAGTCTAAGTCGATACTTCACTTTTACGAGCCATTTTCGCATGGCCGTACATATATACATCACAACATATTCAACCAACAAGGGTAGTCCTATACATGCCATTTCAAAGTTCAACCAAAATTTATACCAAAATAGAGGCGTGGATAGTGTGGATGACTTCGACTTTATTGATCCCGAATCCGATTGCTATCGAGCGAAATCTATAAAACAGAGAGCCAAAGTAACGGGGTAAGCATTTTTTTATGCTTAGTAAGTCTCAAGGAATATAATCAACTCTAATTACAGCAATACATTCACATAGCCAAATGCATCATTTCATTAATACACATTCTTACTTCACACTTCATCATTATATACTTTCACAAAGTATCAATCAATTCAATAACTGAAATTCATTAGTCGATTGAGCGAATGTTGCTCAAACATGTCGACTTTCCAATGCACATATAACGTACCTTATCCTTTGGGCTTTTCGAGTGTACTAATTGAATTCATTACAGCAACCAACACTCACCTCCAGCCCAAGATTCTTCGGAATATAACCGGATATAATCACGTGCACAAATGCCTTCGGGTCTTAGCCCGGATAGAATAACTCGCACGAATGCCTTCGGGTCTTAGCCCAGATATAGCCACTAGCACAATTGCCTTCGGGTCTTAACCCGGATATAATTTCCAGCATAATTGTCTTCGGGCTTAGCCCGGATATCATTCAATTTCTCATGCACACATACATCAATAATCATTGGACATACATATTTCATTTTCGTTACTAAGGCTCAAACACAATTATAATCATTAGCATAATCGCCTTGGGACTTAGCCGGATAGAATTGAATACTCATACACACATAAATCAATAATCAATACATCCATATTTCATTCCACATAATTCAATTAAGGTCACTTCTTGAGGACTTACCTCGGATGTTGTCGAACGGCTTTTTCGGCTATTCGATCACCTTTTCCTTCCCCTTGTCCAATTGTGGCCCTCTTAGCTCTTGAGCTAATTCAAACAAATTCAATTTATTAAAACCTCATTGTGCTTGCTTATGGCGAATATGACAAGGAGTTTAAATGGTCATATGGCCACTCTTTAGCTTGAATACACAATGGTCATGCACATTTTATACTACATCAAGCAATTCAATACAATTTATTTGAGCATCAAGGAAAAGCTAAGGCCTTCAATAGGCTACCCAAGGCCGAATATTCATGTACATGTTGAGGCCAATTTTGCACTTAATACCTCACAAAACAGCATGCATTTTACTAGTTAATGCTTTGCACATTGTGGCCCAAAACTTATAATATAGCATCAAGCACTTATATGTGTGCTAGGCGAATTGTGCTTGCAATTTCACAAGCATTCTTCCACATCTTCTTCTTTAAACCAATATATTCATCACTTACTTCATAGCCAAAACATCATGTGCAAACATATATATACAATATGAGCATGGCGAATTTCAAGGTGTCCATAGCCATCCAAAATACAAATTTTAACTAACATGCAAGAAGCATGAACCATGCTCATGAATGCATCATGGCGAATATGACAATCATGCTCCATTCAACTTCAATCATGGTTAAACACAAAAGAAAACTCAAAATCTTACTCAAGAGTAGACAATCCATCATTGCATGCATCATCATCAAGCTTCACACTTAGCATGCAATGGCTTTATCACCATAACAACTTTGGCCAAATACCATTTCCATGGCATAACAAGGATTTGAGCCATGGCTAACATGCACATCAAATTAGCAACCAAACCATGCATGAAACTCCCAACACAACCTCATACATACCTTAATCTTGATGCAAACTTAGCCAAATCTCCTTCTAGGTCTCTTCCAACCCAAGCATGAAGCAAAAATCCTCCCCCTTTTCCCTTAGTATTTTCGGCCAAGAAGATGAGAAAGGATGAACAAATTTTCTTTTCTTTCTTTAGGACATTCGCCAAAGTGTTTAGAATGGATGAACAATTTTTTTTCTTTAATGCTAGTCTTTATTTTATGACTTCCTACATACACCACTAGCAAAACATGTTGGAAACATGTTCCCTTGCCCATAACCTTGTCATGGCCGGCCACTCCTCCTTAGGAAGGGGATTATTTGACATGCAACTCCACCTTTTTGTTAACATGTACTAACAAGCCATTTAAAATTAGCCTATCATATTTCACCATGTTTCACTTTGATCCCTATTTAATACTTTCTCATACAAATAGGTAAAATTAGAGAATGAAATTTCCACATATGCATGCACACACATAGTAAGCATAGAATATAACAATTAATTATTTTTATGACTCGGTTTAGTGGTCCCGAAACCACATTCCGGCTAGGGTCTATTTTGGGCTGTCACAGAGAAAAACATGGTTGATGGTGCTGTTGTTTGTAATTTTGTTGTGGTTATTGAAATGAAAAACTAACTTATGGTGTTTTTTTTGGATAAGTGGTTTTAGTGATGGTTAGTATTATTCAATAACCAGCTTATGTGCAAGAAGGAGTCAATGTTAAATGGTTGAAGTGGTTTAGGGTGTGAGTTAAAAGTATGTTATCTGAAATTTGCTTTATGTAATGGATGTTGGAAAGTTTAATTTATGAAATCTTCAATTTTGTTTTATGGAATGGATTAAAAAAAAACCTACTTTGTACTGATGAAACAAAAGCATAAAACATTGCAAAACATTGTAATTCATTCATTAATAAAGGCACTATTTACAAAAACAATATCATACTATATGACTTGTAACTACATATGTTTAGAAGGCCAAATTGTTTCCAAATTTGCCTATAATACAATTGATCTTAGTTGAATTGTAGGCAAATTTACAAAAAAGAATGTAACTATCATGTAACTATCTGCTTAAGTTTAAATATCAGTAACAATAATATGAAAACTTACAAAAAAGAATATGCATAAGTTTAGAAATCAATAGCATCAATGTAGCTATCTGCCTAAGTTTAGATATTAGTAGCAATAATATGCAAATTTAAAAAAAAAACAAACAAAAAGAATATGCCTAAGTTTAAACTTCCATCTTCCAAGTTTGGTTCACAGTCATCAATGGGTCTAAGACAGATGACTCTTAAATAGAAGGAATCCATCTACATATAGTTGGTTGTCCATTTGGTTTCCTCTTGAATGGAAGCTTTTCTCTTCAGGCAGCTTTTTGATGAGTTGGGGCAACAGGTTGATAAGTTGGCAACATATGTTGGTTATAAACACCAACTGTGTGTATTGTGACTTACAAGAACAAGTCAATGTTTGAAAAATCATATTTGAAAATGGTTTTCTTGAATAGGGGAAAATTAAAAATTTGAAAATCGTCCCGGTTTGTGATATTTATAGCAATAAACCTTAGACTAAAATCGTTTATGTGTTTTCGGATAAGCAGATCCTAGATATTTTTTGGCTTTCAACCAAATGATCTTCTCTGCTATTCTCACACCACGAAATGCTTCGAGTGTGGGCTTCAACTAATTGAATCAAAACATAGAACTAGAAAAAGTTGTCTTTCTTTTTTTAGGTGAAAACGAAAATTATCTCTTCTTTAATAAAAATTGGTAAAATTGTTATTTTGGAAAAAATATTTAATAATTGAGAATAAATTCTCCCTATTTTTCAACAGAGTGAGAATACTGCATAAAAGATATAAGATAAGTGGTGTCCGCAAGTATATGGGTCAGGTTGTAATATAGTTACAACAAAGTAGGTAAGTACTCCGAAGATCATACCCAAGTACTAAATTAATTCTAATCTAAACATAAATAGATCTAATTAGTACTTTAAATAAATCATATTACGATAAAATATAAATAGAAATTTTTGGGGTTTTATAAATAAGGGAACAAAATAACATAAATGAAAAGAACTTTAGAAAAATGCTATGAGTGATTAGCTCGCTTTGGTGATCATTACTAATTCCTATTTTTGGATTTCTATTAAATCAACTCGTTATTAACCTAGCAGGATCTCTCAAACTTCCACTAAACTAATGAGTCAGCAAGAACTACTTATCTCTCGACCTCACAGTATAAACTAGTGTGGGGCTCAGGTGTTCACGGATAGGCCATACCAATTTGGGTTAATTCTCACTTAAATAACTTTCTAGGGTCGTCAAGCTTAGGGTTTAAGTTTTTCCTCTCTTAAATAATTGATTCATTAAGAAAACCCTACATAGTAATTAGTTAGTCACACCTCCACTTGCTAATCCACCATAAGAGGATTAGTTCCTCATGGATCTCATAAACACAACAAACTTAACAAATAATATATGCATAAAGAATAAATCAAGAATAAGGTTTAGAGAATCTTGAATTGTATTCATTGATGTAGCACAAAATCCACAAGATTTGGTTCGAATCTACAAATCAGCTTCTTCGAATAACTCAAAATAGAAAAGAACTAAAATAAACCTAATGCCTAAAAGAAAAGAAAAACTAAAGACAAAATTTATAAAAAAAAAAAACTTAGAATATCAAAAGTCATTTTTAACAAGTGTTTAAGAGCCTATTTATAAATTTAGGGTTGTCGTTGTCCTTAACCCTAGTCAACTGACGCTCACGTATTTAACTTTTGATTGTGTGAACCAAAACGCCCCTAGCTCATAAGTGTTTCTTGTACAGGACAGCTGTTACAATACCCTAGTGTCTGTGTCACGACATCGAATGCAGTAAGCTCAGGTTCAGGGTAGCTTCAGGGATGTGTCGCAACACCAAAAGCAGTCTCGAGATTCTTGCATTTTGCTCCCTATGTTGTGACATCGAACTTCCCATGTTGCAACACAACAATCAGTATTGAGTTTATATGCCCTCAAATGATCTCCTGCACACTCACCAAGTCCATTAGTCACCTTTAAGCCTTATTCGGCCCTAAGGTCCGTAAAAGAGTCAAAATACACTTTTTATTGAATTTAAACTAAATTATGAAAATGCTTGTATTCAAGCTCCTCAAGTGCTAAAATTAGTTTAATTTGTTACACTGTATTACGGCAAATCAAACTCCCCACACTTAAGTCATTTCCTGTCCTCAAGCAAAGCAACAAAAATAGCAAATTAAAAGATGACCCTTGAGCAAGTATAGTACAAATTTTGGTTTTGGATTACATAACTAGGCATTTGATATTTACACATAATCTTGACATGATATATAACTGACTTACTACTTTTGATATCAAACACCTAAGTTCAGTATATTACGAGGTAGACAAATGTTAAGGTTTTCAAACGTTTGAGTCCATCAATAAATCATATGGGTAACTTGTTTATTCTAGCAGAATACAAATAGTCGATAATGCAATTGTTTAATATAATGTCAATTCAAAAGTATGTCTACCTAGATCACATAGGAATTTTCGGCTTGTAAAGTTCTGGAGCTTGGGACAAGTATGTAATCCAAAAATAGTAAGCATCAAAATAGTTTCAAGCACGAAAATAGTTTGCCACATCATATTCTTCCCTATTCTTCCCCTTAGTGATCCTTACCCGCTTACCGTCTTATTTCTCCTTCTCTCACCTTCATTATTTCTCCACATAGGAAGTCACAACATAATATAACAATTACGGCTAGCTCACGAGTTTTTGTGCACTAATGAACGAGCTTTTCTACTTTTGTGACTTTGTCACATTTTTTTTTCTTTTTCAATATATATCACTTATAAATGCTTTTACTTTTTAAGAACTTTTTTCACTCATTTTGATTTTCTTTTTGAATTTTTCTTTTGTTGCACATATTGGCTAACCTATAACCACTATATCACATCGATCCTTCCCGTTTCACTTTACTTTTAAAAAAATCCATCGTAATGTATCTATTTAACCCTCAATATGTATGGCCAGACATCTATAGTCATGCAGTTTAGGACCAAAGAAAAAGGGTAAGTACAAATTGATATTTTGGCTCGAGTTTTGTACAAATATTCATCAAGAAGTGTTTTTTAGCTTAAAAATAGGTACTAATGAGGAATAAATAGGGTTAGCTTTTTGGCTATAGGTGGATACCAAACAAAGCCTTAGGTCATCCCTAGGTATCTCAATATTCACAAATTTAATCAATCAAACAATCACAAATTCAACAATGTATCATACATATTAGCATGCTTCCTTGTACTCTATATCATTTGGTACATTCAATTGCTCAATGTCTATTTACAGTGTAATATATAGAACTTAGTAGTCTAATAATAAAAAAATTTAAAATCATTTATTATCATGCCAAGCTTATAGTAATTACAATTAACCTACATCCATACTCCTAACCAATCACTTATATTTCCACAAGCTCAAGCACACAATTAACAATAAAAATGAAAGAAAAGAATAAAAAATAAAAAAAAAATTGATAACACGTTGTCCTTAATGTATAGCCCTGAAAGGATAAGGAAATAAATTACCCGATTGGTCATGGTAGTTCCGTAATCTCTTGGTCGATGCTCCCTTCCATTCTTTGCTGAAAGCTCTAACTTGTTATGTTTCTTTCATGTTAATCTTACTCGTAAAAATAAAAATTAAAAAGTATCCCAAATATAGTCTTTAAACATTAACAGTTAAAAAGTTCAATCGTCCTCCTCAAAATCCATCTTATCAACCTCTTCTCCTTCTTCATCCCCGCTCTCTTCCTATTCCTCACTTTCCTGCTCCTCTTCTTCTTTCCCCATATGTATTGGACCGAACATATCCGACGAATAATTGGGTACTCTAATGTTGTTCTACTGTGCAAATGCTTGCAAAACTGTGCCCAAATCTTTCATCCAATGTATCATCCAATCTAACTTTTGATGACTACTCTCGCCAATTTCTTGCCAAGTTGTCGACTTTACTTTCCATTGAGATAAGGCTAGAGTAGTCATTTTCTCTTGTTGGTGTTTGTTTCACTCCTTTATTTGTTTTGTACGAAGCTCTATGTACTACGTATACAGTGTATCTCCTATGATACTTCTGGACGACTTCATAAATTGTCCAATGGACATCAATGAGACTCTTACTCTTTTGCACAAGGCTGTTACTAAGTGGGGAAAGAAGATCTGACTTTCTGGCCGTTGATGCACCATTTCATATATTAATATATTCATGTTCTAATGTATACCTATTTTTTCTACAAAACTACTCGAAAAGTATTGACATTAGAGACATTTAGAGCAGGAGCAGTTAGGGTGTATACAATTGGATCCACATTTTTGCAACAGGAAACATTATCGCTGGATTAAAAGATATAGGAATATTGGTACCTGTGCGACATTTCCATTCACCCTTCCCTTTTGTTAGGTAATTTATAACATTGTCCATATTTATATCTTTCAATATTCTAAGTCTGTTTCTTCCACAAAATATTTTTCATAAAACGAGGCGTTATAAAATTCAAATATAACTCGAGGGGTGATTCTTACTTTTTTCCCTCGTAAAGGCACCGTTTCCCACGTGATACCTTCAGTCTTTTTAGACTCTTGGTCCTTAAGAGATGCGTAAAATTTTTGAACCATTGGGACCACAACAAAGTCTTCTGCGCTCACACAAAAGCGTTCCCATTTATGATATCAGACCAATGGCCTAATTTTTTGACATAGTGTCATCGACGATTCAAACCCTCATTCTTGAATAAATGTTTTCCCTTGAATCTCTAAAAAGTATTTTTCAATGTTTTGATTTGGAAAATTCGAAGGGTTTGAAACCATTGATGATTCTTGTTCACTAATTCTCCTAGATTTTCGTGGAGGCATTTTCGATAAACTTTTCTATCTAGGAGCCAACAAAATATCAAGAAATATATCTAATGGAACAGTAGAAATAAATTAGAAACTCGTAACCTTTAATGAAGTGCGTCAAATTCCTTTATAAAATTACTATGAAGAAATCCCATAAATGTTTTTTCTTAGTCCCTGCACTTTAAGGAAATTCACACACAAAAAAAAATTGTTGCAATGGAATAAAGGGGAGTTTAGGGTTTAAGGAGACTTTGAGGGATTTGAATGAGTTTAGAAGTTAAGAAAGATCTTAGTCTTAGGTTAAAATAGTTTTTAGGTTTTAATAGGGTTTTTTAAGTTTAAAAATTGAGTTAAAACATGGATTATGCAGTCGGGTTGCATAATCAGGTTGACTCGACCTTGCAAAAAATTGCAGCGATATCGTGACACAAGGGTTCTATGTCGCAACACCAGGGTTCGTTGTCATGACACGCTTTGAAAATTTTGAAAAACTGGGTAAACTGCCCTTTGTGTCACGACACAAGAGTATTGTGTCGCAATATAAAGATGATTTTCTCGATTATATTGATTCTGGTCTAGGTGTCACGACACCGGAATACCCTATTGAGACACCGACCCATTTTCACCCAGACTTCCTATTTCCAGAGCGTCTCTGTTTGTATTAAAAAAATTTAATAAAAATTAAAGTCTAAACTACCGATTAATTAAGAATACAATAATATACATAAAATTGGAACTTAACTAAAATTGTCAAGTTTTGTTGTCGAATTCATCCATCAGATCTGTTAGTTATCCGTGGATGCTTCTTTGGTTCTATCAGTCTTCATCCAGCATTTGTTCTGCAACAACCCATTTTTAGTGAAGTCGGAACAGTGGTTTCAGGATGAAAAATTTGATTTAGAAAGAAAAAATTATTTTAATAGTATTGCATGGTCTGCATTATGATAGGAATGATGTATGAAAATTTCGTTAAGAAAAATTTACCCATTACATGTTTAATTGATAAAAGGACCAAATTGCATAAAATGCAAAAGTTGAATTCTAGTAGTAAAAGGATCAAATAGCTATGGAATTCAAAATTTGAGGTCCTTATATGGTAATTAGACCAATTAGCAGGGTTAGTAGATAAGGATGATTAGTCATCCATGGAAATTTAATTAAAGAAAATGATGAAATTGGAAATTAAAAGATGATAAATAAATAAAATAAGAAAATATCATCTTTCTTAAATAAATTTTATGGAAACCCTAGAAATGGACACTTGAAGAAAGAGAAAACTTATTTAGCCAAATTAGATCCAGATAACTCAAATACAAAGTTAGATCGAGGGAAAGAAAAAGTTTCATATTAGTAGATTTCAAATATACGAACACTTGTCGAGGTAAGTTCGTGTAACTAAATTGTGTACATTTATATGTTTGAATTAAATGTTATATATATACAGATTGTGCAATTATTATATACATGAAATTGATTATATATATGAAAGTGTCTGATAAATGTTAAGTCCCATTTGAAATACTGAAATTCGATGGATACAAGATTTCCCGTATTGGTTGTGGTTCAGCATATGTTGCGAACACACCATAGCTCTTACGAGCGTCCTATTATAAGCCCTCTCAAACTTCCAGTTACATGCTTCCTGCGAGCATACTGATTGGTATTGATCCTGCATGTGTTGTGGACATACAACAACTCTTTGTGAGCATCCTATTATATGATCAGACATACCACAGCTCTTTATGAGCGTCCCTGTATATGGCTCTTAATGAGCTTTCTGATATGGCTCACTTGAACTTCCTGAAATATGGCTATCGAGAGCTTCTTGATAATAACTCTTTGGAGTTACCTGTTAAGCTTACATGAGCTTTCTATTTTAAACTCTTATGAGTTTCTTGTTATAGCCCGGATAAGCTTCCTAATACATGGCTCACATGAGCTTCCTATTATATGGCTCAAGAGAGTGCTTCCTGATTATGTGCTTTAATGAGTACATCCGGATATGAATTGACGGATTTCAGTTTTGTACACTTTAAGTGTACTACATGAGTATCCATCGATATTTCAAATAAATTCAACGGGTAAAGTTCTAACATGGCTAAACTGAACTTGAAATGATTCATCATGGAATTGTACATGTAATATGGAAGTATGATATGGAAACCATATATATATATGAAAGTTATTATATGATGAGCTCATCTCAATGTTCTTGGTATTTAAGTGAGTTACTTGACTAACATGATTGGTGAAGTTGTGTGTTTTAAGCTTTAAGCCAAATTGCTTGGATGCCATTTATATGTTTATTTTAAAGAAAATGAATGGTAAGTTAAATTTCCAGTTATGCGAACTTATTAAGCATTAAATGCTTACTTTGTTTTATTTTCTCTATTTTATAGTACTTAGAAGCTCAAAAAGGTTGGAAGTGGGTTGGAACAAAATCACACTATCCTTCAGCTCGTTTTGGTATAAAATGGAAAACTTTATTCTGGATATAATGGCATGTATAGATTAACTAGCTAATGTTGGCACAATAATGTTTTGGTTGTAACTAGTCATTGGAATGGCTAGTGTTTGGCATATTTTGATGTAATTATATAAGGCCTTATCATGTTTGTTATGTGTATTGAAATGATTAAATGATGGAAGTTATATAAGTATGTTAAGAATGTCATGAATCGGTAAAATATATATATATAAATATATATGTTTATATGGTCAATTAGGTAAGATTGAATACTTGGATAAATGTGATGATATTTCATGTAAAAGACTTAGATTTTTACTTGGTTTGAGAGTTATGAATTGGCTTATGAATGTGCTTAAATGATGTTGTAGGTGAAAGGAATTTTGGGAGAGAAAAGTGGCCTGTAAAATGGCTTATTTTGTCCACACAGGTAGAGACATAGGTGTGTGTCTCAGCCACGTGTAACACACAGCCATGCGCACTGACGTATGGTTTGGCCGTGTATCCCCTACATATTAAAAATTTCAAAATAGAATGCTCAGGTATTTTCATATAGGTAGAGACACAGGCGTGTGTCTTAGTTGTGTGTGTCACACGGCCTGGCACACGGGTGTGTGACTTGATCGTGTGAACCCCGCACCTTAATTATGCAAGACAGTATGCTCACTCAACCTAGCACATGGGTGTGTGGCTCGACCATGTGACCAAGTCAGTATACCCCTCTAAATTGGCCATGGCCTGGGACATGGGTGTGTCACTTGGTCGTGTAAGCCCCATGACCACATGGGCATGTGTGCCCTGTACCTAAGGAAAAATTTTGAAATTTCGCGAAAAATTCTCTGAGTTCCCAATTCAGTCCCGACTTGTTTCTAAAGCATACATTGGGTCCCGAGGGTCTATTTAAGGGACAATATGATTGAATATGTTTGATTTCTGACATGAATAGTAAATGATATAAATTAATTGAATGTGTTCTGTATATTTTCGGTAATGCTCCATACCCCTGTTTCAATGATAAATACAGGTTAAAGGTGTTACATGTCATGCCACTCAACCTTCCTTCGCTTATCTCGTTCTCAAAACTTGTTCTTCCAACCTGCACTTATTATAGAGAACACTTTCCTTGGCTCAAGGTGTTTAGGCCTTTGGATAGATATTTCATAATAATGTTTTCCTAACTTTTCCCTATCTCCCCCACTCTATTGGTGACCACATTTAAAAGTTTATATTTCACCATTGATCTTCACTATTAATTTGTTTTTCTCTAGGTCAATGGTGGACCTTAGTGTAGCTAGAAAAGGTCTACCCAATAGAGTGGGTATTTCAAGGTCCTCTTCAAAATCTAATACAACAAAATCGATCGGGATAATAAAACTCCTCACTTTAACTAATACATCTTCAAGAACTCCTTTTAGGTTGTACTGAAGACCTATCTGCTATTTGTAGTGTGATCTGTGTATTTTTTAGATCCTCTAACTCAAGTCTTTCATAAATAGATAAGGGTATTGAATTAATTTTGGCTCCTAAATCACATAGAGCCTTACTAAAAATGGATGTTCCCTATCTCTATAGGAATCATAAAACTTCTAGTTTTGGGGGATGTGTTTTGAAATAATCGCATTACATGAGGCGCTTATGTTAACTTACTCTCCTATTTTTACTTTCCTACATCTAGAAATAATTTCTCTTAAGCATTTGGCATACTTAGGGACTTTCTCAATTAAGTCAATTAGAGGCAAGTTAACATTTACGGATTTAAATAAGTTTAGAAAACTTACAAATTCTGCCTCATCCCATCTTTGTTTCTCTTCCAACTGTGAAGGGAATAGTACCCTTGTCAATCCATATTCCTCTATGGGTTTATCTTTCGACTCAGCTGTCGACTCAGCTACTTCTTCAAGTTTCGGTTCAACATCAACTACTTGAGGGTTTTCTTGATGATCTTCTAAATCCTCCTTATTTTCCTCTTGAATGAGTTTTTCTAGGCTACTCAGTACTTTGCTTGAACGAAGCATGATTACTTTCACTTGCTCCTTCCCCTCTCTTCGAGGATTGTTCTCTGTATCATTAGGGATTTCAATGCCAATTAGTCGTTTTATATCTTTCATCATACTCACCAATTGCTCATTTGATCTTCCCATTTAATCAATATTTTCATTGTATTAGTGTACTCAAATCTCACTTGTTTTACTTTAGTTCTTATTGACTACATCTCCCACTCGATCTGATCCAAGCGTTGACCACATACAGTACTGTCACACCCCTAACCCATATTCTTCGCCAGAATAGGGTTATGGAGCATTACCGAAATTTATAGATCAGAAACAGACATTTAATTTCATTTGTCAATCATATTAGAAATCAATTATATACATTCATATTGTCCCTTATTTAGGCATTCAAAGCTCAAAACATACATTAGAAATAGGACGAGACTAAATCAGGTACTTAGAGAATTTTTCGTAAAACTTTAAAATTTTCCAAGAGTGCAGGGGACACATACCCTTATAACCAGGCTGCATGGCTCACACGACCAAGAGATACGCCAGTGTCTTAGGCCGTGTGGGCATTTGAAATGGGGCACATAGTTGGGTCCCAGCCCGTGTCTATACCTGTGTAACTCTCTGACTTGGGTCACAAGGCCAAGTCACACGCCCGTGTACTAGGCTATGTGTAGGTGTAGGGTTCACACGACCAAGTCACACGCCTGGCCGTGTGATCAATTCTGAATATTCTATTTTGAAAATTTAAAGATGCAAGGGACACACGGCCAAAACGCATGCCCATGTGCTAGGCCGTGTGTCACACACGGCTAAGACACACGCTTGTGTCTCTGCCCATATGGACAAAATAAGGCCATTTCCAAGCCTTATTTCTCACTCAAACTTGTCTTCCACCTACATTAACACTTAAACATATTTACAAACCAATATAAGATATTCAAATCAAGCCAATAGTAAGTCTTAAACTTAGCATTTTATCACACAACCAAGTATATAAACTTACCTTGTTGGCCGATTTATCATATGCATATTTAATTTACATTTCATTTCCATTCATTCACTCAAACATATATCTATTTGATGAGGCCACATACACATACATATATAAATAAAATTGTGCCAACACAAGCCATTCCAATGGCTAATTATAACCAAAACACATATTTGTCATCAATGACCCATTTGCACCTACACATGCCATTATACCAAAATCTAGTTCTTTACATACATAATGTGATGATGCTCTGACCAGTTTCCAACCACTTCAAACTTTTGAATTACTATAAAACAGGAAAAATAATACAGGGCAAGCATATTATGCTTAGTAAGTTCGTATAACGGGAAATTAACTTACCATTCATTTACATTTAAAGTAAGCATGCAAAATTAATCAATAGAAATTTGGCAATTTGCCTAGACACATAATCTCAAGAAACATGTTAGTCATGTTATTCATGTGAATATCAAGAAACAAAGATGAGCTCATCATGTAACAAATTTTCATGTACATATGTTTTCTACATCATATATTTATATAACATATACATTTCCATAATATTTTATCTCAAATTAAGATTACCCCATGTCAGAAACTTTGCCCATTGAATTTATTAGAAATATCGATAGATACACAGGTAGTACAATTGAAGTGTACAAACTATAATCCGTCAATTCATATTTAGGAGTGCTCCTTAGAGCACATAATCAGGAAACCCTCTCTCGAGCCATATAACAGAAAGCTCATGTGAGCTGTATAACGAGAAGCTTATCCGGGCAATATAACGAGAAGCTCATAAGAGCCATAATCGGGAATCTCATGCGAGCCAATAATGGGTAGCTCCAAAGAGCTATTAAACAGGAAGCTCCGAATAGCCGTGTACCGAGAAGTTCAAGCGAGCCATTAATTAGGAAGCTCACAAAGAGTCCTTAATCGAGAAGCTCACGAAGAGCCATATAACAGGATGCTCATAAGAGTTGCAATGTGCCCACAACACATGCAGGATCACGACCGATCAAGATGCTCCGAAGAGCTATTAACTGGAAGCTCACAAGAACCATATAAAGGAAAGCTCGAGAAGGCCATATATCGAGATGGTCATGAGAGCTAATAACGGGATGCTCTTTCGAGCTATGTGTGTCCACAATATATGCAGGACCACAACCAATTCAGGAACCCTGTATCCATCGAATTTCATTTATACAAATGAGACTTAATATTTATCGGACATTTTCGGATATGTGACTGAATCTCATACATGTCAATTACACAACACACATACATAATATTCAATTCAAACATATAGTTCTACAAATTAGTTACACGAACTTATCTTGACAAGTGTTCGTGAATAACAATCTACTAATTCGATATTTTCTCCTTTCTTCGATCCAATTCCATATTTGGTCTATCCGGATCTATACGAGTAAATTTAACTCAATTTAATATAATTCATATTCAATTCAATCAAATTCACATCTTAGGTAAAATTACCATTTTGCCCCTATACTTTTAATAAATTCTGATTTCATCTCTAGGCTTGAAAAATGAAATTCATGCAATTTAATCCTTATTCCAAGCCTAGCCGATTTTTACATGTAACAATAATAGCCCATGTATTTCACAAAATTCAGAATTTTTTTTGTGAATTTTACAACTTTTCAATTTAGTCCCTAAATCACAATTTTATCAAAGTTCACTTTACAAAAGTTGTTTATCTATCAACAACCTTTCATTTTCTACCATAAAACTTCATAATTCATGCATACTCATCCATGAAAAAACCTAGTACTTTGTTAACTTTACAAATTAATCCCTGAGATAGCTAGATTAAGCTATTACGATCTCGGGAATATAAAAATTAGTAAAAACGAGACAAGAATCCATACCTAATTTAGCCAAAACAACTTGTTTGAACTCAGCACTCAAAAACTAGGGTTTCCATGTCTTTTAATTTGGAGAGATGATATAAAATGATTATATTAGATATTTATTTTATTTATCATCTTTGTTTTATATACTTTCCAATTAGTCCTTTTATTTTCTTAAATTTCCATGGATGAATCATCATACTTATCTACTAACTCCTCTTAATGGTCTATTTTTCATATAAGGACCTCTAATTTTGAATTCCATAGCTATTTGATACTTATAGCTACTAGAATTCAATTTTTGCATTTCATGCAATTTGGTCCTTTTATCAATTAAACATGTAATCGGTAAAATTTTCCTAAAAAAATTTTTACACGATATTTCTATCATAATTCAGACCATAAAATAATATTAAAATAATTTTTCTTTTCGGACTCAGATTTGTGGTCTCGAAACCACTATTTCAATTTTACTAAAAACGGGTTGTTACAACTATGGTCATTTGGGTTGGCCCTTTCTTGAGGCTTTTGTAAATAAAGAGGTTGATAGTTAGCATTTTTAGGTTGGTTAGAACTACTAACTCCTTTTTAGTTTCCTCTCCATCTAAGGTTCAGGTGGTCTCTCCATCTGAGATTATAAGTATTTGAATAAGGGTTTCCACCCTTATTTCCAAAGTAATTCACATCGTCAGTGGGATTGTTGATGTAATGGAAGGGTGGTTTATCTCTTCCATACATTCATGATGCACTAGTTGAAGACTCTATACTGTGGAGTCTGTCCACAATCTGTTGGTATCTATCATCCTCCTGGACAGCTTTTACCATATATGGTTTGTAGCCATATGTATAACACTCAGTTGGCCACTGGCAGGAATTCATCTGTAACACCCTTAACCTGTATCCGTCGTCGGAACAAGGTTTCGGAGTATTACCGAAACTTTCATATCATTTTACAAAAATATTTCTAAAAATTACTATTTATTAAACGAAATCATTCAAAACGTCTCTTAATTAGACCCTCGAGGCCCAATACGAGCATTAGAATTAAGTCGAGACTTAATTGGGAACTCTAAGAATTTTTCGCAAAATTACAAAAATTTCCCAAGATGCAGGGCTCACATGCCCGTGTGGTCTAAGGGACATGCCTATGTGACCCTGTGACATGATGGTGCTGTAGGCCGTGTTCGACCGCATGTAACTCTCTGACTTGTGCACACGGCCATGCCACACATCAGTGTGCTAGGCCATATAGTTAATTAATTTAATTCAAAATTAGGAGCAAGTTTCACACGGCTAAGACACACGCCCATGTTCTAGGCCATGTAGCACACACGGCTGAGACACACGCCCCTATCTTTGCCCGTGTGCTCAATTCTGAGCATTCTGTTTCTCAAAATTAAGGTGCAGGGGACACACGACCTAACCACATGCCATGTTACCAAGCCGTGTGTCACACATGGTCTAGACACACGCCCGTATGGACAAAATGAAGCCATTTCTAGCTTTACTTCTTACCCAAAATTTCACCCAAGACCTGTACTTAAAACATACATCCAATACCAAGCATTCCAAGCATTCAAATTTAATAAATTCCATCATTCATCATGGCATAACATTACATGCATACATACTTACAATCTTACCTTGATTAAATCCATATATTAGAAATAAATTGATAAACTACTTAACATATATTTAACTATCAGAACATGACATTACAAGTATATCAAAACAACCATTACTAGCCATTCCAATGGCTAGATTACAAGCATCATTAACAATCCACTAATGGTCAAGTTGTCCTATACATGCCATTATACCAAAATAATTCTACTATAAATACCCAAAATAGCTAGTTGATAGTGTGACGATGCTCTAATAATCTTCCAACCTTCGCGAGCTTCCGAGCACTATAAAATGGGGAAAATAAAACAGAGTAAGCATTACATGCTTAGTAAGTTCATATAACGAAAACTAAACTTACCAATCTCGTTTATTAAATCTAAGCATATAATATCATGTTTTCTATCCATTTGGCTAAATTGCCTAGACACATATATTCCATCAAACATGTTAGTCACCAAAATCTTCTTATCAATCAAAAAAACATAGATGAACTCATCATACAATATTCTTTCAAGTCATTTTCATTTCATCTCATAATTCTCATGCCATGTCAAGAGTTTTATGTTCGTTGAATCATTGAAATTTTGATGGATGCTCAAGTAGTACACTCGAGGTGTACGGTTCCATACTCCATCAATTCGTATTTGAGGGTACCCATTAAGGCATTTAATCAAAGAACACACTCTCGAGCCACATATCATATAACAAGATTACCAGTCCAGGCTAAATCCTTTATATAATGTATGTTCAAAAGAGTTCAATTAGGATTATCAGTCCAGGCTAAACCCTAATCATAATGTATACTCGAGAGGTATTACATCCGAATTACCCGTCCGGGCTAAATACTTTCTATAACAAGGTTAATAGAATTACTCATCCGAGCTAAATCCCATCCGTAACAAATACAGGGCCTTATTCATTTCGGTGAAGCACATATATTCATCGGAATTCAATATTCAATCGGGACTTAACCCCTTTTTCACCATATCAAGCATGTATTAAATTTCTCATTATAGCATTCAAGTAATGTACACAATATAAGTCACATTCTATACAACACAACATTCAATTAAACATATTTACATACCCGATTAAGTTACACGAACTTACCTCGACACTTGTTCGCATAAATAATCTACTAATTTGAAATCTTTTCTTTTCATCGATTTAGCCTCAAATTTGTATTATCCGGATATATATATATATATATATATATATATATATATATATAAATGAATTTAATCATCAATTTATCTCATTTCATATTTATTTGGACTCAATTTACGTCCTAGGCAAAATTACCATTTTGCCCCTAACTTTTTCATAAATTCCAATTTCGTCCCTAGGCTCGGAAAATGAAACTTGTGGAATTTTTTCCCTATTCCAGCCTAACCAAAATCCTATTACAAAATTTGCAGCACATGTATTCATAAAATTTAGAATTTTTCTTTAATTTCACAAGTTTACATTTTAGTCCCTAAATCATGTTTTAATCAAAAATCACTTCGTAAAAGTTGTTTATCTATCAACAACCTTTCATTTTCTACCATAAATTTATGACTTTAAACATATACATCCATGACCCATTTTCCATACTTTAATAACTTTTCAAATTAATCCCCCAAATAGATAGTTTAAGCTATCCCGGTTTCAAAAATATCAAAATTACTAAAAACGGGACAAGAAAACTTACCCAATTAAGCCTTGAAAGTTTCTTCTCTCTCTCCTAGGGTTTCCATAACATTTTGGGGTTGAATATGACAAAATAAGATGACATTTTATTTTTATCATCTTTTAATTAAGTAATTATTTCAATTTCCAATTTAGTCCCTACTCTTTTCTAATTTTTCCATGGATGAGACACCAAAAATATACATACTTTTATTTAATGCTTTAATTACCATATAAGGACCTCTAGATTTGAATTCCATAGCTATTTAATCCTTATAGCTACTAGAATTCAACTTTCACATTTTATGCGATTTAGTCCTTCTCGTAATTAAACACTTAATCGATAGAATTTTCGTATCAAAATTTTCACATGACACGCCTATCATAATATGGACCATATAATAAAATAAAAATAAACTTTATTTTCGAGTCAGATTTGTGGTCCCGAAACCACTGTTTTGATTTCACTGAAAAATGGGTTGTTACATCATTGTCATATTTTCTATCAACTCATACATATTATCATATGTTATGTTTATTAGTGCTCCTCTTGTGGCTCCATCTAGTCCTGAATGCGCGTGTGCATCCAACCCATTGTAGAACATTTGCAGTCTTAACCACTCAAGTAATCCATGGTGTGGGCATATCTGGATCAGCATTTTAAAGCTTTCCTAAGTTTCATGAAAACTTTCTCCTTCAAATTGTTTGAATGTTTCAAAGTCTCTCTTCAATTGGACAGTTTTTCTAATAGGAGAGAACTTTTGTAAGAATTTTCCTACGAGTTCGTCCCATGTTGTAATAGATCCTGGTGCCTACAAGTCTAACCAAGAGAAAGCGTTATCAATTAAGAAGAAGGGGAACAACCGAATATGAATAGCATCATTAGTGACCCTATTATATTTAAAAGCATCACAAAGCTAAAAGAACTACTTTAGATATTGATTCAAGTCATTCGTTATTGTGCCTCTTAACTGTAAATTTTTTCGGATCATTTGGATTATTGCTGGTTTAATCTCAAAATTATTAGTCGTGATGGTTAACCTTGTTATACTTCCTTGAACCATCTCCACACTTGGTAGCACATAGTCCCTCAAGGTTCTTTCATTTCATACCATCGTTACATTTGCGGGTAGCTACGGTGGTGGTGGTAAGTCCTCTAGGTTATTATTGTTAATCTCGTTAAATAGTGGGTTGTCTCATGGTGGGAAATTACCTACAGTAGGTGGTAAATTCTGCATTTGTTATTATTGTTGTTACTGTCAATGATTTCTACAAATTATTCTATTTGGACTGATGGTTGGCTCTATAGGCATTCCCCTACTACTAGTCAAACACTGAAATAAAAAAGAAAACAAAAATTGTTAGTAAAAATAAAAATAAAACTTGTATCTATAATTTAAATATTTCCTAATTATTCTATTAAATGTAAAGATAAAAATTAATCTAATGACATTGGCTCCACGACAACGGCGTCAACAACTTAACCACCTCTGGACGTACAAACGTCCAAAGTGAGAATACTGTACAAAAGATATAAGATAAGCGTGTCTAAAGTATAAGGGTCAGGTTGTTCCAAGGATCTTATCCAAGGGTAGCGAGTACTAAATTAATTCTAACCTAAACACAAATAGATCTAATTAGTATTTTAAATAAATCATTTTAAGATAAAATATAAATAGAAGTTTTTGGGGTTTTATAAATAAGGGAACAAAATAACATAAATGAAAAGAACTTTAGAAAAGTAATTTATAAACTTTATCAAATCTGGCTATGGGTTATTAGTTAACTTTGGTGGTTATAACTAATTCCTATTTTTGCGTTTTTATTCAATCAACTAGTCATTAACCTTGTAGGACCTCTCAATCTTCCACTAAACTAATGAGCCGACAAGAACTGCTTATTTCTCGACCTCACAATCCAAACTGGTTTAGGGCTAAAGTATTCACGGATAGGCATACCAATTTTGGGTTAACTCCTACCTAAATGACTTCCTAGGGTTGTCAAGCCTAGTGTTTAAGTTCTTCCTCTCCCAATTAGTAGATCCATTAAGAAAAACCCTACATGGTAATTAGTTTGTCACACCTCCACTCGCTAATCCCCCATAAAAGGATTAGTTCCTCATGAATCTCATAAACACAATAAACTTAACAAATAATATATGCATAAAGAATAAATCAAGAGTAATGTTTAAAGAATCCTGAATTGTATTGATTGATATAGCATAGAATCCACAAGATTTGGTTTGTATCTACAAACCAGCTTCTCTGAATAACACAAAAATGAAAAAGAATTGAAATAAACCTAATGCCTAAAAGAAAGGAAAAACTAAATACTAGGTTTATAAAGAAAAACTTAGAATATCAAAAGTTGCCCTTAACAAGTGTTTAAGAGCCTATTTATAGAGTTAGGTTTGCCATTGTCCTTAACTCACGGTCAGCTAATGCTCTCGTGTTTAACTTTTGATTGTGCGGACCAAAACGCCCCTAGCTCATAAGTATTTCTTGTACATGACCGATGTCGCGACACCCTAGTGCCAGTGTCATAACATCAAAGGCAGTATGCTCAGGTTCAGGGTAGCTTCAAGGGTGTGGGCAATCTCGAGATTCTTGTATTTTGCTCCCTATGTTGCGACATCAAACTTCTCGTTTTGCAACACAGCGATTAGTATTGAGTTTATAGGCCCTCGAATGGTCTCCTAGACACTCAATAAGTACGTTAGCTCACATTTAGGCCTCATTTGGCCCCAAAGGTCAATAAAAGACTCATAATACATTTATTTATTGAATTTAAACTAAATTATGAAACTTAGCTGAAGCATAATGAAAAATGCTTGTATTCAAGCTCCTCAAGAGCGAAAACTAATTTAATCTGCTACACCGTATTACGATAGATCAAGTGACAATCTCTTAAATTTTTGTATAATGTCCTACTCATGCCATCTATTTATATGAAGTGAAGGTAGAAACCTTGTTGAGTTGTAGAAGTTCATTTCAATAAGAAAAAAAACTTTTTACTTAGAGTAAGAGTAGGATGGACGGCATCTTACAGTATTCCTATTAGGGTTGTTGCCCCTTTCACATACCAAAAGGGGATTTTGGGCCTTTCTCACATCGAGTCTAATTACAAGTACTTCCCAGACTTTTGACCTAATACTTTATAATCTGATCTAACAAGATTTTGTTATTCTATTTCCCAAAATAAACTTCAACATTTATATTAAATAATTTTCTCATCCCTATTTTACCCCTAGTAAAATTATGAAGATTTTACCTTAGTAAAATTTCGAGAAACTATGTTTAATATTTTACCACTTAACATGTTCACTATGGCTGAATGGTTTATTTTCATTTTTGGTTTTCTTTTCAATAGGATAGATGTCATTATTTGCATTTATCCCAATAGTTACTAGTAGGTAATCACCAAATTAGCCCTTCAAGAAACATCCATATAAACCTATTATCCTCCTACAACTAGCTTCATACCCATATTTGCATGCTTGCAGACAAACATACATCCTTTGAAACAACCTGTTATCTAGATAAAAAATTGTTGTTATTCCAACATTTTGGGTCTTAACCTCCAACAGATACTCATAAATCTTCTTATAGTGTGCCTTATACCCTTCTTCAATTAATTACAGTGCCCTAAGTTTAGCCCTTTTACGCTTGGTTAGTGAGACAAGGAAAAGAAAATTTGTTTTCACATTTTGTTACAATGATGTCAAAGAATAATTAGGATAAAAAATGAACTTTTCTTTATAATTTTAACTCAGACAAGTTGAGATTATATTCCTATTTTTAAAGACCTTAAAGCATGGTTAGGGTGTAAACTCCTAATTTGCCAAGTGTGGTCACTAGGGTCAAGTGGGTTCATTCTAGAGGCCCATATGTACCATGAACAGTGTGACTTGTAAACTACCTTTAACCTCTTATGATCATTTTCTTTTGGGAACTTCACATTGTGATTATTCACCCTACCATACTGTCTAGCAGCTTCTTTTAGACTGTCTTTGTTGGGAAATAACAATCCAACCTCAAGTTTTGGGTTTTTCTCATTACTTTCTATGTTGAACTCAACCCAAGTTTTGTCATCTAAGTCTGATTCATGTGCACAATTTAATGTTTTAAAATCATCACTATCAAGCAATTCCCCTACTTCTACATCATCCATATTTAAGCCATCTAAATTAACCCTAACCTTATCACATACATTCATTCACCATTATTAAACACATCATCACCTATTTCACAATCAAATACATCAAAATTGCTTAGTTCTTCTTCACTCTCATTAAATTAATCATCAAGTAAACTTACCAAATAAATTTAACATTAATGGAAAACAATACCACATGCATGTTTCATCACACAATACAAACATACACAGTGCACTGCCATTGAATTCAAATAGCTTACAACCCTAAACAATTTTTTAAACAAATTCCAATAGAAAATCATAACCCATTGAATGCAAACATACACAATGCATAACAGCATGCAAATGAAACAATTTGAACAAAGAAATCTAAACCTACCAAACAAATTTAACATCAATGGCAAACAATAATCAGTCACAATAAAGACAGTGGGGTCTTTGGCATACACAATCTAGGTCCACATGCCAGACAATTTAATACAAACAAATTTAGTTCTATCATAAACCCTAAACAAATTTTTAAACAAATTCAAATAAAAAAAATCATATACCCAAATTAGAAACTTACACATTACAATGCATGGAACACCTTCGGCTGGTTCTTTTCTATTAACCATTCCGCTAATGTTCTCCCAGTCACTTTTCTCCTAAACAAAAATGACAATGGTTCTCCCTTTAACCTTGTCCTTTTCAATCATCCTCCAACCCTTTTCCTTAAAAAATTCAATTAGTTCTCCCTTTTCTCAAATTCCAATCGTCCCTTTTTCTCAAATTAGTTAATGGCCCACATCAACTATCCTGTTAGGTCTGTAACGAAAAATGGACTCGGGTGATTGATTTGTTACTTTTCGAAAATATTTGTGATTGATTTATAATTTTCGTAAAGTTTACTGGCTGAGTTACCACTTTTGAAAATTTAGTGACTGAAATGTTATTTTAACCGAAATTGAGTGATTGTCGGTATATTTTTCCCTTGACCAAAATTGCATCTAGATGAAGTTTTAGGGAGGTGCATGTATGTCAATTCATGCTGATAGAATACCAAAAAATATCAACCTTATGGGATGAAGATTTTCCAGGCTAGTACAGCGAAACAAGGTGAGGACTGTAGTCTATGTCCATGAATGAATCCAAATTCTTGTTCTCATTTGGCTTTGGAATGATTATAACAGCATGACTTCTCCGCTGCTCATAAAATTGTGACGAAGTCCACACATACTCTCTATTAATTTCTTGATTTCCTCAAAATACAATATTATTAATTCCTTCCTAACTTTCTTTTAAATTTCTAGATATTTTTAATGATTTAGCCTATAATTCTACTAATATTTTCATCTGCATAGTCAATGAAATTATTTCTTTAGGATTGAAGTTTTATTTATTTACAAGAATGTACCATTCCTTTGCTTAGGAAAAACTAATTCAAGTTTTCAACATCACAATTATATTAATTAACATACTCTAAATGCAATGATAAGATTTGTAAGTAAATGAATTTAAGTTTAAATTTGAAATAGTATGATAAACTATATGAAATACGAAACAATTTAAGATATAACAAAATATGTAAAATAATTAAAACACATTATATATTTATGAATGTACTAAAATTTATATAAAATCAATCATTAACGTATAAAAATTTATTTAAATTTATAAATAATGCACATACAATATAAACATATATATTTTATAAATTGAATTACTATCATAAATTAAGTAAATATGAGATTAAATAAAATATAACGCAACATTTCTTAAATTGAATAATTATAATAAACTATATAACATATAATAGGATATGGAAACATTTAGTCCCTGAATTATGTAACTTTTTCCAACTTGGTCCTTATGGCAATTTTTTTTTTAAATTTGGCCTATATGATAACATGGTACTTTGAGATTGTGCCACAAAATCGCCTAAATTTTTTTATTACAAATTATTTTTTTAAGTGATGATGTGGCACAATCTCATAACGTGGACCAAATTTAGGAAAAGTTATCAAGTTCTATGATTTATGTGGACCAAAAAATAGTTTAGGAACTAAATTGGGACACTTGTCAAATTTATTGTCAAATTTAAGAACTAAATGTTGTTTTATCCCAATATAATACAATACAATAATAACATAAACACGACACACACAATGTGCCTAAAATGAATGTAACGAATTTTTAACGTGTGAAAATTATAACTCAAATTTTGCTATTAGTTTTGTATTACTCGTAAGTTGTGGATTTAATTTTATTCTCTAATATGATTATTTTTTTAATCTATATATATACTTTGATTTTTGAAATTTCAATCTTGCCTTAAATGGTTACCGTTAAATCTATTAACTACAATGTTATGATTTTATAGTGCATGAGACATGATATTACACATGTGATAATATGTTAGCATAAAAATTATTGAAAACAACAGAACTTAACGAATTTAATAGCTACTAGTTAAGTTAAGATTGAAATTTCAAATTACATTATAAGAACTAAATACGTATCTTATATATAGTATAGGGATTAATAAAAATTTTATCAAAATTATATATAAATACTCCGAACATATGAAAATAATACACGAACTTGATATGAAAAATAAAACGAATATAACATTACATCATATAATGCCATCCATGAAATGCCTCGTGATATGACATAAAATTTTAAAATATTTGAAACAAATAATTTTATGAACAATAACATCAACACGGCACTAAATATATAAATATCTTAAACCTACATAAAATTAATAGTTAACATGTAAAAATTATATAAATTTACAATATTTTAAATACATGAAAATTTTTAAAAATATAAATTATTAATTTGCAATATTTTTATCACTTCCATTTTAAATCATCTCCTTAGAATTACATTATTAACCTTTACAAATTTAAATTAAGTATAATGTCAAATTTAACTTTTAATGTTTCATTTTTATCAAATTTACTCTTATTTTTAACTAAATTTAGACATTAACCTTTAAAAAAGTTAAATATTTTTTTACAAAATGCTAATTAAAAATTATTTTATAGCAATATTGGTGTAATAGTCCATATATGTTTTATGCTAACATGACATTAGTTGTCTTATATGTCACATTAACAAATATTTTAAAAAATATAAAATTATTCAAAAATTAAAATTAAAAAAGAGATTGAGTACAAGTGAATTGGCATGCAAGTTACAATGTTTTAATCAGTATTTCTATTAAAAGCAACAAGTTACCTCTTTTTTGACAAGTTGATTATCAAATTCGACTATTTTAAAAGATTCAGGGTCAAATTTAACTAAATAAAAAATAAGGACTAAATTGACAAAAGAAATAAATATTGAAAGTTAAATTTGACATTATACCTTTAAATAAACCATAGATTTGTTGAGAGACAGCTTCTTTTTTATAGGGTTATAGATAGATTTGTTTTAGAAAGAAGGTTGTAGCTTGAGGATTGTAGCTAAGGTTTAAGCATGGGGCTATTGGATTAATTAAGTGGAATTCAATCAGAATTGGCGCTATTGGAGAGGGTTTGAGGAAAAAGAGAAAATGTCAAAGAGCATTTTGAAATTTGACTTTTGAGACATGCTCAAATGCCTAAGTCAAACCAGAAAAAAAATGAGGCAAATAGAATTATTTATGATGATAGCCGTTGGATTGGGTCAGTAGTCTTGATGTGCTAAATGGATGGATTTTAGAACAGCCTATGGGGACTAATGACAATATATTACTCTCTCAGTTGGTTGTTTTATTAAAAAATGAGAGATTTGATGATTTTGGTGGTGAGAGTACAATAAAAAAAACATGCAGAATACAAGTAAAAATGCAAAAACCCTTTAAAATTTGACAAATGAGGCAGAAAACAAGTCGGTAATATTTTGGGGCCAAGCAACATACTAAACTTCAGATAGTAGGTGAGCAGTGTCATTTTGGGCTAGCTAGGATAAAGACATTAGCAAAAGAATAAGAAATTTTTGTATATATTTGTAATAAATTAGAGATATCCTTAATAAAAATATTATTCTTTTTTCTCATCTTGACAACTCAAAGAACATCAAAAGCGGCAAGCGAAGAAAGCAGGGAAAAGGTAAAATATGAAAAGAGATATGGCTAAAGAGACATACTTCAGCAATGGCGAAAATATTCAATGTCCCTGGAATGTATTTGCAAGTATTTCCCCTATTTAATACAAAAGTTGGACTCACCATTTTGCCAGATACTTTATCAAACATGATTTCTCGGATTAGGTCAGTTTCCTTAGTACGAACAATTTAACCTTTAAAAGAAAGGAAAAAAACATAAGAGTATCGTGAAAATTTTTGTATTAGGAGTCAAATTATATTGTCCTTTTATTTAAAAATAAGTAATTTAATCTTTATACATTAAATCGAGAAACAAATTTGTTCTTTTGTTAAAAATTTTATCTATTTTTACTATTAAAAAGTCCATGTACATTAGAATAAAATACATATATGTAACTGTTTGGTTATTCATCAGTAATATCAATTTTTGCAGTAAAATAAATAAATTTTTACTAGAAAAGACAAATTTATTCTTTAATTTAATATATAAAAATTAATTTAATCTATTTTTTGAATAAAATAAATAAAATACAATTTAATTCTTAATGCATGCTCTCCACGATACTTTTTCTGAGAAAAAAAGATATCAATTTAAAATTTACCAATACCAATTGTTATGGATGATGTTGACTTAGATAGTAAAAATTATTTCTGGAAGATTCACCTCACGATATTTTCTTTTTTCGTTTCAATATTTATATATACATATATTTGGTTAAATTTTATTATTAGGTTCAGCATTATACAAACTTCTTTTCTTTATATATACATATATTTTCAGATAGTATTAAACATATATTTTCCTTTTTGTTTTCGAGCCAGTAAATTTTTGAGGTTCATTATTTTCAACCGGGGAATTGAGGCTAACCCGAAAAAAATCAGGGCCATTTTGGATATGAATCCCCCACAAAATGCCAAGGAAGTTCAACAACTAACTGACCGAGTAGTAGCGTTGAATCGGTTTGTATCAAAAATGGCTGACAAATGTATGCCTTTCTTTAAGGCTCTGGAAGTTCCATTCCAGTGGTCTGAAAAGTGTCGGCCGTTATTTGAGCAGTTGAAGCAATATTTGAGTACCCTTCCATTATTGGCATCTCCCACTCCTAGTTGTTGCTTTGTTAATAAAAAAAGTGGATGGTCAGCAACATCCAGTGCATTATGTCAGTCGGGTTCTTCAAGATGGAGATTTGAACTATTCGAAGATTGAGAAGATTGTCAAGCCCACCTGATCATGGTATTATTTGATCAACCCCTCAGACATTTTGGGGAAAGTAATTCGCCGGGCCGCATAATTAAATGGAGTGTGGAGCTTATTGGATTTGGGTTGAATTTCTTGTCAAGAAACCTATCAAAGCTCGGTATTGGCAGAATTTGTTGCGGATTGTTCTTTCTCCAAGCAGCATGTGCCTCCTGTTGCTAAAGAATCCCTTGTAGATCAAAATAACACTTTGTCTACACCTTCCGTTGAGAATAAACCTTGGAGTTCTCCAGGAAAGCTTATTCTTGAGCTAGTATTCTATTAGTTGATCCGGAAAGTAGTGAGTGGCAGAATGGTCTTTCTTCCACCTTTTCCATCTCTAAAAATGACACGAAGTACGAGGCGTTAGTGGCTGGTCTTGAGTTGGCTCTCAAGTTGAAAGTACAAAGCTCTATGTTCACACAAACTCTGTAATGCCCCAAAAATTTGCCTTTTCAGTTTTTGTAAATTTTGACACAAATCTGTATTTGCTTCAATGGTTAAGTGTTTCGGGAGTATGTGAGAGGTACCAAGTTCAAGCCTTGTCTTGGGAAAATTTTTGTATTTTCTTGAGTGAAGCCGTAATCTGGCCTGTAGGGCTTAAGTTTAATTATTGGTAGAATCATAACAGAATGGACCTATTGGTTTGGTGGTTAAGTAGTGTGTTGGCTTGCTGATGGTCTTGAGTTTGAATCATTGCGTGAGCGAGGGTAGTAATTTTTGCTCGTTTCCGTAAGGGTGTTTCAGGAGAGTTAGGATTCTAAGTAGTGGGTGAGTGATTGAGTGAATCTAGGAGTTTGAGTAAAAATGTTATTCCAAAGGAAATTCTCTGCAGAAAACTGATGTCTTTTCCCATTTTCTTTTTCCTTTTGCTGAAATTCTCTGAGTTTTTCCGTCTTTCGTTATCAATTTCTTTTCTTGAATTCTTTCCTGTCCTTTCGTTATTGGTATTTTTCCGTCCTTCCCTCTGTATTGTTGATCATGCGTGAGTGGTAAGTGTATGGCGGTTGTTATCGTTCATAGATGTTGTTTGTATTCTCGTTAGTTTGATTTCGAGGTTTTGGCAGCAGTGTTTCATGGGGATCGAGGCTCTCATCGTACTATTCCGTAAACAAATCAACCGAAGTGTTGGGGGTAAGTTTTCATCGCTCAAGGAAAGAGTAGCTTGTTTCGGGATTGGTTAGTTCGATTGTGTAAATGATTAATTTAGTGAAATATTGGTCAATCTTAGGTACTGGAGTGCTCAGGAGGGTTTAGACATAAAAAACGATACAGGTGTGTACCCGAAACGCAAAAAACAGGGTTCGACAAAAAGCCAAAATAACTTTTTGTCGACACCACACGGGCGTGTGGTCACTTATGTGGTAGGCCGTGTGATAGAACACAAGCGTTGGTCGACGAGGCCAGGCCGTACACACCAGACACGGCCGTGTGAGAGACACGAGCTTGACCAATTTGGTTCGTGTGGGCCACATGGGCGTGTGGACCCACACGAGCAAACCACATGGGCGTGTGGGATTCTGTGCCGGTCTGTGTGATCCACACAGCCAAGGCCAATTTGGACCGTGTAGGCCACACGGGCAGACAACACGGGCGTGTGAGCCAATTTTCACTGATTTGTTGCTAAGGTTGCACGGGTCGCCCGAGACGACTGTGAACCTACTATGGGGTCGGTAAGTTTACCTAGACCCCTAATTGTATGAAATGACAGGATGACTTTCACATGTATGTAAGTGTTTGAGCATGATAATATTTCACTGAACTAATATTGTATGAACTATTACTATGAGATAGCATGACATAATTGCATGTTGCATTGCATCGGGTTGGGGTTTGATATTGACCGGAGGAAGTGTACTGAAAGGCTTCGAGCCTAATTTACTGGCAGCTCAGCTGCAAATCACTGTCTAGTGCCGCATCCGATACTAATTTAGAGTGTAGGAATGGGTGGGTTGATTATATCCTCACATGGAGTGTAAGGTTGGACGGAGATGGAGTGTAGAGGCTGGTTGGGTAGGATTTTTTTGTATCTGCATATCTGTTACTGAGATGGGCTACGGCCAAACTGATACTGATATTAATATTGTGGAGGGCTTAGGCCCAGACTGTGATTATTTGTTTACTGTCTGATTGTTGTATGGGGATTACACACGTAGTTTACGTAAACTCACCCCTTTTGCTTAATCTGTACAGGTAACCCCCAGACATAGGAGGATCGGTGCGGTTGAGGACTCAAGGGTGGCCACACATATTCTATTACGCTATCTATTACCTATTTATGAATTTAACTTTATTTGGGTTTATTTTGTTGTAATATGGCCTCTATGGATTTTTCCATAAATTTGGGATTTTACTAGTTTTGGATTATAATTGCTAAACGTTTGAAAATTCAGTTTTCAAAAAGGAAAAGTTTTCTCTAAACACACGATTTATACAAATTGACTTTTAAAAGCTTCCGCAACAAAATGTATTAAAGCGATTGACTAAATAAGTAACGATTTTGAGGGCAAAAGTGCAAACAAATGAAAATTATTTTCTTGTGACAACTTAGTTCCAAACACTATCATGTGACATCTCCAGATTTGGCCATAACGTTTAGGCCGGGTTTGGGGTGTTACAAACTCCCACTTGATGGCCAGACAAATCCTAGGAAAGTATGAGGTTAAGGAGCCCACTGTGGCCAAATACTACTCCTTAGTGATAAACTTGTTGAAACACTTCCAAAAGGCCCAAGTGGACAAGATCTCGCATGCCGAGAATGTTCGAGTCGATTCTTTGTCAAGGTTGAACTCCATAGTTGAGATCAGGTAGAGGGGAAATATACTATTGGAGCTCAAAGAACATCCCAATTATGAGATAGTAGGATAGGTTTTCAGTATGGATTCCGAAGATACATGGATGACTCCCTCGGTTAGCTTCCTTTCGGGTGATTCCACGCCTTCCAATCCCAAACAATACAACATGATTTCTCATTTTTGTTGGAAAATAGAGTTTGAAAGCACAGCGGAAAAAAAGTTTAACTGAAAAACTATAGTTTTAAATTTTTTTCAAAAAAATAAGAATTTGGTTGTGATATCTAAAATAATAAATACATCAAAATTGTACCTTTTAGATTCATCTAGGATAAACGCTTCGATTGAGTAGTCTTTTCCGCTATCCTCAAGCTCACGTCTGTTGAGTGTAGGCTCGCTTCGAATCAGAAAATAACGAATTACCAGTGAGGCAATTTCACAATTTCTCTAAACTTCTGTGTCAAGTTGTAAATATGAAAAATATCTCTAGAAATTTTCTGAAATAATCTATTTAGATAATTTTTTATCTGCAACTTTCTCTTGAATTCAACTATGTGAAAAATAATAACCCATGACTTTCTTTGTATAGGAAGAGTTTAAGAGAATTAAACTATAATTAAACTTAATCGCTTTAATATTAAATTAATATAATTTTTATTAAGATAAATATTAGATTAAATTTAATATTAACTCTATTAAATTAATAGAATACTTATCTAAAAAATAAATATTAAATTAAATTTAATATTAAAACTATTAAAATAATATTCTTTTTCGAATAGTTAATCTGAAATCAAATTATCCGGTAGAGTCCTAGTAGGAGTGTAATTTTTCCACAGCTCAACCATCGAAGAACCACCGTCACCGACCATTCGCTAGCCATCAAAATGTCTCCATCGGCACCGTCGTGTCCGACAGTGCCATGGTAGGTGCAACACCCTCATGGCACCCTGAGTCGGTTCAGTTGTTGTCGATTTGGTCCGGGCCAATGACAGCCCAGCTGGTTGGACCGTTGACCTGGTTTCACATATCGAGCTTGATTCAACCAGTTTTGGGTCTTAATCTCAGTTTTTGGTTCTCGGGCTCAATTTTCGATCTCAGGTCCAATTTTCAAGTTCAATTACCCATTGGATCAATTGTTTAACTTGAAAATTAATTTTCAAAAATATCATATTTATTTTAATTAATTTAATTTTACTTGATCAAAATTAATTTTCTTAAAAATCACTAAGATTTTCCAAATTATTTTTTAAAGAAAATTCTTCAATCAAAGTCTCTAGTTGAACAATTCTTACGATTGCCTCATTTAATTTCACATCGAATAAATTGACTCAATTAAATTATTTCCAAAGTTGTAGAACTTCCTTCTGATTCAAATGCAACCCGATCGAGCTTTTCTTGAGCTAGCGGAGGGACTAATCTGACATATACAATTAGGCTCTAGTAATTGCAATTATGTCCAGAAGCATCGTTAAGATAATTAGCAATTTACTTAATCATAGAGTCAGTCCACAAGAAAAACCATGATTGAAAACTCTTTATTTTATACCCTTTACAAAAGCAATCCATCCAACTTCTTTATCGAATGACCTCGTCATGTGTGTGTTACCCTCATATGATATTCTTTCTTCCTTTGAGTTAAATATGTTCATTCAATACAATCCTATTTTATCTCATTATTACAATTGTGTCTTCTTAATGGTTATATGATCACTGTCAACAAATGGCTGTGATAATTTGCTCGTTCGAGAATGACATAGCACATCGAAGACTATCTTTATGATTACATTTTAGTTGTGCTTGATGAGGGTGCTGTGGTTGTTATGGCTATCTTTCTTGTTCATTTCCCATAAATTGATCAAACAGTTGAGTCAGCATTATAAAGAACATATTTCTAAATGCATTTCTTGTATTTCATGTGTTGTTGTTTGTCGTGATAGCCTATTTTTGGGTGGGGAAATGACTTTCCATTTCCTCACTAGTGGCTTCTCTAAAGCTATTAGACATTTTCTTTACTCACTGCAAGAAAGTATTATCTTAGTATAAAACATTAGAAACTAAGCTAGAGGTGTACTGTGCATGAATGGGGTGTGACATTCCCTTCATTTTTTCCAAAAATCAGCTGAACCTTGGCTTTGATACAAAACTTGTAATGTTCCAAACCTGATCCTTAATGAGGGTCTAGAAATGGTATGTCACTGCCTTGTGATCATTATCTTTAAAACCATATCTGACGTATACCAATTTAGACTACAGTTTAAATTAGTATAAAACATGAACTATTTATCATTCAAGAATAAATAAGATAGTACCCTTTGAAAACCATAAATACTTCACTGAGATTTCATTAGAACCATCATTTCATGATTAATAGTTTAAATACAAAATAAATTCTTCAAAATGAAAATGTCTTGACACCACCCCCATGTCATGCATAATACAAAATATAAGAAGTTTCACGGCGACGATAGTCCTCTAGCCTAGTCTTCAAAGATTCCTTTACTTCATCAGCAGGCTTAAGAAGGGAAGGTAACTAAGTAAGTTCAAAGAACTTAGCGAGTTTCGAAGGAAAACATTGTAATATACACATATAATTTATATGAGCCTTTCCAACTCAACATAGCCACACAGTTTTCCAATTGGCGAATACCAAACACAGACAAACTATACGCCAAACACTACTCCTTTGGCTTGCATACTACGTCCATGTAATCATACAGACCACCTTTTTCATGTTAGTCACAAACCCTAGCCATAAACCCTAATCCAAATTCAGAGCTATATCATTCGTTCATTCATTTTCCTTAGTCATGATTTGTCAATTTGGTTTGCAATAACACTTGCCCTACTAAAAGCTACATGATCATTTTCATGTATCATGATCTGTCAGTTCAATGTTCATTTCATTGAAGGCAATGCCATGAATTCATTTCCATATTTTAGATCACGTTGTTCATTTCAGAAGCAAAGGGGTAGTGGTATAAACACGAAGAAAGGTTCTTACATCTTTAATATGGACAGACCAAACTAGACTAATACAACAATTATCCATCACTCTTGTACAAATGCTTCATCTTCATAGAATATATATACTTACCTTAAACCAAACATAAACAAAGACATTACACATACATGGAGTAAGAAGGAACTAATTGGAAAGTGCACCAAGTTCAAACAATAGGACTTTGCCCTTATCACGAAAACTGTCAAGAGCCTCTTGAGCTTTATAATATAAATAGTTGAACTTATCAGACTATATACTAGAAAACTAAACAACTTGTAATTAACATCATCAAAAACCTAGATTCATGAAGCTTCCTTCCTTACACTCAAAATTGATACTAAAGCGTGCAGCTCAAAGATCACGTAAATAACCATGAAATAACCTAAGGTCCATTGATATTTACTAGGTGCTAAAACAACGAAGGAGCTGGTTGAATACAATGAACTCAAATCTTCAAGCAAGCTTCAAATCTAAAGTTTATCGAGAGAAAACTACAGAGAAAGTTTGAGAAGAAAATATGCTGTAAGAGGAAACACAAAACTTGCTCAAGAAGCCAATCTTAACTTTATACAACTATACACAGAAGTTAGGTTTAGTGGACAAGTCTAATTATCCTACTAAACTCCCTCGATTCCTCTGACTAAGCACTTTCTCTTTTATCATAAATGTGATTCTTATCGACTACAGTAACTTAGTTCTATTCTAACCAATTATCATTTGTCTAACTAAATTGTTCAACCAAAATAATAATATAATAATAAAATGGTAAATAGTTCTTCAGCTAGAGACTTAACATAATTGTCTAACAACTGGGGTGGTGTATACTCTAAAGGGGAGTCCACCAAACCTCCAAGCTTGTCTAACACAAACTTCGCCCAAAGGTGCACTCACAAACTTACATACTTAGTCATAATTAATACCTTGCCCACTCAGATCTCACTCTAAGCATCATACTAAGATGAAAAGTATTTAAACACTAAAACTTCTCCGGGTAGGATGTTACAAGTTACATACTCAACATACCGGCTATGGGCTCAACCATCTTTAGAGTATAAGTCTCCACTTATATTAAAGCACATGAGTTACATGCGTATGGCTAATGATTAACTCAGGATTTAGGTAAATCACACCATGAACCTCACAAGTGAATTAATTTACAAAAAAAATTCAAAAATAATTCAACTTGGGTCCGTTCCAATATATCATTCTTCCAATGAAAACATCTATGTCTATACCCGAGGAGCCCACTACTTCGGTAGCCAAGACTAGCCATCTTCCCAATTGGAATTGTAGACAACATAATAATCATTCTAAATATTTGAATAAAACACTCACTTTGATTCTTTTACAGGATTACAAACTTATTTAGATTATCTATTGTAGTAAGTTATCTTTCTTGTAATGTAAACGTTCTTACAGTGCCACTTATCATCAATTTGAACTTAGAAAATCAATGAGCTAATATTTTCTTGGCACAATTTTGTTGTGTATGCAAAACATAAAAGAAAAAAACACAAAAGATATAATAGTGAAATGTGAAATAAACTTTATTTATTTATTCATCGTTTAAATACCTAGAAAAGAATTACATATTTACTACAATATGGGCACATTTCCTAACAATCTCAGTGAAGTAAATGTGTCATGTTTCGCATTCTCATATTTTTAACGTGTTTGTTAAAACTCCTAGTTAAAAGAGTCTTAGTAAACAGATTTGCAAGGTTATCTTCAAAAGCTACTTTCATCACGTATATTATTCTTGTGGGTACTGCCTATTGTATCAAGTGATACTTTTGATTACTGTGTTTGGTCCTCTTGTGACTTTTTATTTCCTTGGTATTTTGCATCACTATTATCATAATATAGTGTTATAATTTTTTCAATACCAGGAATGACTACAAGATTGGTTAGGAACTTTCAAAGCCATATTGATTCTTTCGTTGGCTTAGAAGTAGCCACATACTCAGCCTCTATAGTAAAGTCAGAAGTGCAAGTTTTTTTATACAGTTCTCCATGCTATGGTTCCACTACCTAAGGTGAATATGTTTCCTAATGTCGATTTCTTCGAATCTTTACAGGTTTAGAAGTATGAGCCTGTGTATCAGATAGGAGTAAGGTTCTCCCTATAATACACAAGCATATAATCCTTGGTTTTTTAAAGATACCTTAATATATGCTTTAGAGCTTACCAATGCTTGAGACTAAGATTCACTTAATATCAACTAACCATTCTTACTATGAAATAGATATCTGGACGTATGCAAAGCATCACATACATAAGGGTTCCAACTGTCGAAGCATATGAAACATTACTCATATGATCTTTTTCTTCTACTGTCTTAGGATAGTCATCCAAAAAAAGATGAAAACCCAATGCAATCGGTTGAGCGCCTGGCTCCATATTGATCATTGCAAACTGTTCCAGTACCTTATCGATGTATGAAACTTGTGATAGAGCTATCATTTTATTCTTTCAATCCCTAAAGATTCAAATGCCAACAATATAACTAACTTTACCTAAGTCCTTCATGCTAAATTGTTGAGATAACCACAGCTTAATCGATGACAATTCTCCTACATCGTTTTTGATAAGTAGAATATTATCGACATAAGAACAAGGAAGACCACCTTTATATCCTTTTATACGTTTATAAACACAAGCTTCGTCAGCGTTTTGCTCAAACCCAAAAGTATTGATTGTTTGATCAAATATTTTATTCCATGAACGAGATGCCTGCTTAAGTCTATAAATGGATCTTAGCAGTTTGCAAATTTCTCCTCCTTTTCTTTAACAACATAGCTAGTAGGTTAAACCATATAAATGGTCTCATCAAAATAGCCATTCAAGAATGGTCTATTGGCATCTATTTGCCAGATCTCATAATTGAGAGCAGTGACAATAGATAAGAGTATGCTGATAGACTTGAGCATGGCTATCAGAGAGAATGTCTCATCATAATCGATGCCTTTTTTCTATATATAGCCTTTCCTTACAAGTCTAGCTTTATGTATAGCCTTTCTCTTTTTCTTGTAGATCCACTTACACCCTATAAATTTAATCCACAGCAGTAACTTTACAAGTTCCCACACTGTATTGAATTTCATCAAGTCCATTTCGGTATCCATGGCCTATTTCTAAAGCTTAGAATCAACGTCCTGCATAGCTTCCTTGTAAGTGAGTGGATCATCACCCTCATGATTGGTTTTCGTATTATACATACTACCATCATAGATTAAAAAGTTTGGTTTCTTAGAAACTCTCCTACTACGATGGATTCCCCTATGTTATTGATTGTTTGCAGGTCTTTCTACCACTTTCTCGAAAATTGAACTTGGTGATTATTCTACAACACTCAAAATTTCTTCAAGTACCACTTTACTTTGATGCTTAAAGTTATCCATGTAGCTTTCTTCAAGGAAAACAACATGAGTAGAAACTTTAATCATATTATCTTTTATATTGTAGAATAATCCACCATTTGTTCCTTTTAGATATCCTACAAACATGCACAACTTTGTCTGTGCGTCCAACTTCTTTGCATCCTTATCCAAAAGATGTGTTGGACAACCCCATATTTTAAAGTGATTTAGAACAGGTTTCTTTCCATGCCACAGTTCATAAGGTGTCTTACAAGAAGACTTGGTTGGCACATCATTTAGAATATAGCAAGTTGTTTGTATCGCATATCCCTAGAAAGAAGTAAGGAGTTGTGAATAGCTTAACATTGAATGAACCATGTTAAGAAAGGTTATGTCCTTTCTCTCAACTACACCATTTTGCTGTGAAGTGCTTGACGCAGTCAATTGGGATAAAATTTCATTCTCTATGAGATATCCTAAGAACTCATAGGGTAAGTATTCCCTACCTTGGTCAAACCAAAATATTTTATGGATAAACCTAATTATTGTTCCACTTTCGCATGAAACTTTCAAAATTTATCAAAGGTTTCACTTTTTTAGTACATTAGATACACATATCAATATTGAGAATAGTCGTCGATGAAAGTCACATAATAATCGTAACCTCATCGGACACTGATGTTTATGGGACCACATACATCAGTGTGCACAAGTTCTAAAGGTTGGTTGGCCCTTGTACCTCTCTCATTAAAAGACCTCTTAGTCATTCTACCTTTTAAGCAAAATTCATATTTTGGAAGACTAAATTCCTTAATTTCCTTAAGCATACGTAAGAAACCATCTTTCATGAGTTTAGTGATTCCTTCTTGGTTAATATGATCAAGTTTTAAGTGTCATAGGTACACCTCATTAGAGTGAGAATTTTTAAGCTCCTTATGCACCATTTTAGTTTGAAACATCAAGTAGTTATTTGGTTTGATAAAATAAATATTTTTTTCCATTTGCCCATTACAAATTAAAAAAGATTTTTGTTAATAGCAACCCCTTTATTGAATGTCATGGAATAACCTTCATAAAATAAAGATGCTACAAAAATTAGATTCTTCTTAAAATGAGGTAAATAAAGCACTTTATTTAAAATAATCTTTCTAAAATTATCAAAATGTAAAATAACTTCTCTCATTATTTCGGCAGAAACATAACTTCCTTCTCTTATCCGCAATTTGAGGCTCCTATAACATAAACTTCTCGTTTCGCTGAACCCTTGTAAAGAAACACACACATGGTTAGTGGCTCCAAAATCAATAATTTAGTGGTCAATTGATTCTTCCCCTAAATAGGATTCAACCACAAAGAGTTCCACATCTTTTCCCTTTTCAGCTAAGTAATCTAAATACTCCTTGCAGTTTGATTTAAAGTTGCCTCTCTTGTTGTAGGAGAAACATTTGATCTTTTTAGGATTATTTGACTATTTAGTTTTCTTCCTGTCCATACAAGGTGAAACCAAAGACTTAGTCGATTCCTTCTTTCCCTTAGCTTTTTGCTTCCCCTTAGAGGACGAGGAGCCCACAGCTAAGTTTGCCTCAAGTTTCTCCTGAATAGACTGACCATCACTCAGCATCAACTCATAGGATTGTAATTCCTTCATGAACTGAGTAAAGGTAAACGTTTTGTTCCCCAAGTTGTAAGCGGCCCTAAAGCCAGCGAACTCATTGGTCAAGGATTTGAACATTATTTCAATTTGAGTGTTCACGTCTAGTTCAGCCCCATTGTCTTCCACTTTCGCAAAAAATCTCATAAGCTTAAGCATATGTTCTTTGACAAGAGTGACGGGTTTCTACTGAGAGTTCATCAAATTTGTAATAGCATACTGTCGAGCCAATACGACTTGGCCTCTGCAAATCCTCCAAATTTGTTATGATCTCTTTAGCATTATGAAAATTCTCGTGTTGCTTTTGTAGCACACTACTCATCCTCACTAACATATAACATCGAACAATCAAGTTAGAATTTCTCCAGTGATTTCTCACTTTAGGTTAAGCTTCAGGTGGGCAAGATTCGTCAAGGATGAATTTGTGTTTCTCATAATTGAGAACTGCCAGCAAGTTTCATTTCCATTCTCGAAAGTTATCCCCATTCAATTTATTCTCAGTAAGAATACTAATAAGAGGAGTAAGAGACATATTTGAACTGAAAAATAATAAAAATTCACTAATTACTTGGAAAACCGTAATTTATACATATTTTTATCCCATGCTTAGCACATTTATGAATGATTTATCCTTAGATTTGGTGAATTCGATGCTCCTAATCCTTTAATTTCATGTTTTATACTTAGGTGAGCATAGGAGAGTAAGAAGAGCGAGAAACGGGCCAAAAACAGAGAAAATGGGTCAACGTGGGAAATCAACACGGCCTGGACTTCCTTGTACGGGTAGTTCACACGCCCATGTCCATTCAACAGACTTGAACACGATTTGAAGTAATCGAACACGAGCGTGTCACACGGGCGTGTCCCTGTCAAGCACAAATCTAGTCCTTTTCGGAAAAGGCCACTCTTGAGGGCTTTTAGGCATTCTAAAGCCTATTTAAACATATTAGAGGAGGATTAAAGAGGACACATGGAGTAGGAGGCAAGGAATTACGCGAGGAAAACCGATTGATCCATCTCAGAAGCCGGATTCACCTTCAAGACTGAAGATCTCCCTTAATTCCCTTCAAGAGTTCTTGGGTTTTCTTTATGTTTTGTTATCATTATTCTTTTGAGATGTTTTCTTTCATAAATATGAACTAAACCCCCTAAATACCTAAGGGGAATGAAACCTAAGATGGGTCTTGTTATTATTATCTGAATTATATGATAAATATTTGACTTGTTCTTAATTATGAGTTCTTAATTCTTGCTTTAATATTCCAAGATATTGATACAAGTGTTGATGTGCTTATTCAGAGGAGCAAAAGTCCCTGTCTAAGAGTAGATCTAACATAACTAAGTGGAGTTGATTGCATGCCTAGAGATAGGGTGACATAATTTTACTGGATTAGGGTGAAACCTAATAAGGGAATCCATAGATCGAGTTAATGCAACATGAGGGGTTTTAATTAGAAAGACATTTCAATTAATCAACCTAGGGTTAGATGTTGTTAGTCTCGAGAGAGATAATAATATAACTTAGGGATTTCTACGGATCAAGTCAAGTGAATAAATCATTTGATTCAAAGTCAATAACAAATGAAGTCTAGGTGGATTTTTCCCTTAGCTATTGTCCAAATCATTCAGTTTTCCCAAAAGTTATTTCCCCAATCTACTTCCTGTACATTCTTAGTTCAGTAATTAGCTTAGATAAAACAACCCCTTAATTTTTAGGCTAGATAATAAAAAGAAAGTTAATACTAGTACTTTTAGTTCCTTTGGGTTTGACATCCCGGTCTTGCCATAAGCTATACTATTGTTCGATAAGGTGCACTTGCCTTTGTCATGATAATAGTTAGTTTTTGAGAACGGACATTCATAAATTATAAAACTTATCACGATTCACATAACATAATTACTATATTTGTATTAAGCAAATATTTTCATTTCAAAAACTTATCAAAAATACAGTATGATGCATACGTCTTGTATTAAAACATGGATTACATCCAACCAATTCATGATTTTTTATTCTCAAGACTCCATATGAACCAATGATTGTTTAATGTTTAATCATCATCTCTAGATTAAATATCATTTCTTGGGAAACTATTTAAAAAGAGACGATCTTGAGTGTGTAACCATTAACTCAATACCCATCACGAACATGCTTTGATTTGTAAGTCATCTTGGGACAAACTCATTGAGAGTCATGCATGACTAGTTTTCCTTAAAAGGAAATCTCATTTAGTGAACCCACATGATAATGTTTACCTTGAGGTACGGCCAAGGTAGGAACCGACTCAAAACTTTATCATGCTATCACTGAGGGACCATCAATAGATGCCGTAGGTCTTGTTCAATGACCTTCTTATTGGATCTAGTGTCCTAGGTCTAGTATTTTCGTCTAAGTACACTTGTAATTTTCCAAATAGATTGATTGATAAAAGTATTCATGAGTTACATTAATAATTAGTATATTGACCTCATATGGTTTTTGCACGAACAGTAAAATGGAAGCAAATGTCGCTCACTGGTTATCTAATGTTTAACTAATACTAAGCTGTATTACGTGGTTAGATTGTAACACAGTAAGACAGCTTATATTAATAGATGAACCTAAACATGTCCTCAGTCTAATTGGAACTGAGCAAACTAATTGAAAGACTAATATGTTGTCTATCAAGTCTAATTGAGGAGATGCTTTGTCTTGGGTATCAGAGTGAATGACTCTAAAAAGATGGAGAAATAGATGTGATTGACTGGACTGAAAGTACATTAAACTAGACCCAAGTAGAATAGATTTTGAAACCGTTTATGGATTTATTTGCTTGTGAAATTCATAGTGTGTCATACCTAAATCCTGAGTGGATGGCAAACTATGTATGCATGACTCGTACACTTCAATGTAAGCAAATGTCTGAATTTGAATAAATAAGGAACCGAAAGTTGGTATGTTTGGTGTACGACTTCTGTAGGATGTAGCGTCATTCAAAATAGTGGAATTCATAACCCGAGATAGGAGTAAATGATATCCTCTCATAGGCATTACATGGTTGGTGAAAAGTAAACGTGGTCACTGGTCGTTTGTCTTTATGATGGATGACTTAATCACTATTTAACAGTGATTGTTTTTTCATGAAGGAAGATGTAATAATTACCATGAGATAAAATAAGGTCATATTGGGGGAGCGAATATTATCCCAAAGAGATCAAGGATATCCTATGAGGGTAGCACACTTATGACAAGGTCATTGGATAAGCACTAAGTAGTTGCCTTAGTAATGGTATGTTGTTAGGGAAAGCTTAGTCACAATACTATAGTGGAATTACTTCAAGGCTAAATGAGTTTATAATTAATAGGAAAAAAGCCGAAACTTAATTATAAATCATTTGGGCCCTAATTACATATGTCCAATTGGTCCCTCCGTTAGGCCATTAAAACCATAAATGAATTGCAAGTTTAAATAGAAATGAACATAATGAATAGAAAAAAAAATGGAAAAAATTTAGGAATGATTATGGTTTTTTTCGAAATGGAAATATGGAATCATTTGGAAATGAATGTAGGTTTCCAAAAATGGAAATGAGAATGATCCATTTGCAATTCTATATGGATTACTTAAAATGATCAGAAGAATGAATTCATGTTTTTCAACTGTTTTGAAGCTCCAAAATGAAAATAAATCATTTGGTCACAGTGAACATGTTTATTTTTGAAATATTGAACATATTTTCCCAAAATTTCACTAGGGGTAAAATTCATCAAATTTTTAATTTTTCACTATGTAAGAAAATCATTTTCAAAACCAAATTTTTTTACAACACTGCTCCCACTCAATATTTTAAAAACATGCAAGATTTTTATCTCATATTTCAATAATGATCATACAATAGTCCTAGTGGCATTTTTACCTAATCTATATGACATCTTTCCAATATATAATGACATACTATTACAATTTTATATTTCCAAAATTCATTTATTCACAAGAATTAATCAATCATAAAACCAAACAATATTGTTTCTCCACAGTTTTTCTTTTAAGGGAAAAATCGAATAAGTGGGTGTGAATCGTGCACCAGGTAGGGTCCCAACAAAGGGAGGTGAGTCATATTTGATGTAACGCCTCAAATCTTAAACTTTTACTTGTTAAATTCTGTCAAGAAATAAGTATCTTCGTTAGTGGTTTAGAGCCTAAGTTGTGTGTTTGAGGTCCGGGGTTCAACCCCATTTCTGGAAAATTTTGTTAATTGTTTTGAATCAACCATTACTATGATCTTTGGACTTAAGTTAAATTTTGTTTAATTCTATATCATGAATGAGCCTATTGGTTAAATGGTTAAGCTTCTGTATATTATCTGGTCTTGTGTTCGAGCCTTTATGTAAGGAAGTGAATATATGTTTTTACCGCTCTACAAGGTTAGTTATTTGTTGTTTTTTTTAAATATATGTAATGATTAAAATGTTTTCTTCTTTCTTTTCTCCTCTATGTAACACCCCAAACCCGAGACCATCGCCGGTGTCGGACCCGAGGGGTTAACAAGCCAAGTTCACATGTTTTGCCCACCAATTTGACATTTCTAGTCAGGCTGGAAAACTGCATCACTGTCGCCTTAAAAATCATATCTCGAGTTTCAAAACTCGGAAACTGGTTTCGTAAATTTTCCCTGAATTTAGACTCATATATCCATCCATGTATTTATTTCTAGGATTTTTGGTTGGGCCAATTGGTACAGTTTATTAGTTAAAGTCACCCATGTTACAGGGATCGACTGCTCTGACCTTCACGCGGTATAACTTGAATATCTCTCTGTACAGGGCTTTAATGCTAGTTTCGTTTGTTTCTAATGAAACTAGACTCAAAACTGAATCTGCACATATAAGGTATGTCTCCTAATTCTTTTTTTATAATTTATAGTGAATTTTTAAAGTTGCGACAGGGAACCCAGAAACCATTCTGGCCCTGTCTCACAATAGCTTTAATATCTCTTAACCTGTAACTCCTATGACCATTTCGTTTCTTCCATATGAAAATAGACTCATCAAGGTTCATTTACATAGCTTATTCACTATTTAATTCCATTCCTATGAATTTTGGTGATTTTTCACATTCACGCCACTGCAGCTGGCAGCATCTGTTTTTAAGGTAGGTCTTACCTATTTGGTAGTCTCCATGAATCAACTAGTCTTGCCATACATAGGTTCATATATAATCATTTTAACCATGCCAATGGCTGATCATATGACCAACATTCCCATTTCCAAGCCATAGCCACATCATGACACCAAATATATACATACAAACCACAATTAGTCTAAGTTCATGCTTCCCTTTTCGAGCCATTTTCGCATGGCCGTACATACTTACATTACAACATATTTAACAAACAAGGGGTAGTCCTATACATGCCATCTCAAGTTCAACCAAAAATTTATACCAAAATGGAGGCTTGATAGTGTGGATGACTTCGACTTCAACGATCCCAAATCCGATTGCTTCGAGCGAAATCTAGAAACTGAGGGCCAAAGCAACGGGGTAAGCATTTTTATGCTTAGTAAGTCTCAAGGAATATAATCAACTCTAATTACAGCAATACATTCACATAACCAAATGCATCATTTCATTAATACACATTCTTACTTCACACTTCATCATTATATAATTTCACAAAGTATCAATCAATTCAATAACTGAAATTCATTAGTCGATTGAGCGAATGTTGCTCAAACATGTCGACTTTCCAATGCACATATAAACGTACCTCATTCTTTGGGCTTTTTGAGTGTACTCATTGAATTTATTACAGCAGCCAACACTCACCTCCAGCCCAAGATTCTTCGGAACATAACCGGATGCCTTCGGGTCTTAGCCCGGATAGAATGTCTCGCACGAATGCCTTCGGGTCTTAGCCCGGATGTAGCCACTAGCACAATTGCCTTCGGGTCTTAACCCGGATAAAATTTCCAGCATAATTGTCTTCGGGATTTAGCCCGGATATCATTCAATTTCCCATGAACACATACATCAATTATCATTGGACATACATAATTCATTTTCGTTACTAAGGCTCAAACGCAATTATAGTCACAAGCATATTCGCCTTCGGGACTTAGCCCGGGTAGAATTCAAATAATCATGCATACATAATCAATAATCAATACACATCCATACTTTATTTCACATAATTCAAGTAGGGTCACTTCTTGAGGACTTACCTCGGATGTTGTCGAACGGCTTTTTTTCGGCTATTCGATCACTTTCTCCTTCCCCTTGTCCAATTGTGGCCCTCTAAGCTCTTGAGCTAATTCAAACAAATTCAATTTATTAAACCTCATTGTGCTAGCTTTTGGCGAATATGACAAGGAGTTTAAATGGTCATATAGCCACCCTTTAGCTTGAATACACAATGGTCATGCACATTTTATACTACATCAAGCAATTCAATACAATTTATTCGAGCATCAAGGAAATGCTAAGGCCTTCAATAGGCTACCCAAGGCCGAATATTCATGTACATGTTGAGGTCAATTTTGCACTTAATACCTCACAAAACAGCATGCAATTTACTAATTAATGCTTTGCACATTGTGGCCCAAAACTTATAATATAGCATCAAGCACTTATATGTGTGCTAGGCGAATTGTGCTTGCAATTTCACAAGCATTCTTCCACATCTTCTTCTTTAAACCAATATATTCATCACTTAGTTCATAACCAAAACATAATGTGCAATCATATATATGCATATATGAGCATGGCAATTTCAAGGTGTCCATAGCCATCCAAAACACAAATTTTAACTAACATGCAAGAAGCATGAATCATGCTCAAGAATGCATCATGGCCGAATATGACAATCATGCTCCTTTTCAACTTCAATCATGATAAAACAAAAAAAGAAAGCTCAAAATCTTACTCAAGAGTAGACAATCCATCATTGCATGCATCATCATCAAGCTTCACACTTAGCATGCAATGGCTTTATCACCATAACAACTTTGGCCAAATGCCATTTCCGTGGCATAACAAAGATTTGAGCCATAGCTAACATGCACATCAAATTAGCAACCAAAACATGCATGAAACTCCCAACACAACCTCATACATACCTTACTCTTGTTGCAAGTTTAGCCAAATTTCCTTCTAGATCTCTTCTAAACAAAGAAAATGAGCAAAAATCCTTCCTTCTTCCTTAGTATTTTCGGCCAAAGAAGAGAAAAATAGGTGAAAATTTTTTTTCTTTGCTTCTCTTTCACTCACGGCAAAAGGGGGGGAAAGGATGAGCAAATTTTTGATTTTTTTGTTTCTCTTCCTACATGCTTAATTTTTTTATCATTTATCACATCATGCATTAACAAAACATGTCATAACATGTCTTCCTTGCCCATATTCCCTTGTCATGGCCGGCCACTATACCATCCTTGGGGAAATTTGACATGCAAATCCCTTATTTTTGCATGCATGCTCAACTAGTCATCACACATTTCCCCATCATACTTTCAAAGTTTACTACTAGGTCCTTTCTAGTGAAATTCACATTTATAATTCTAAATTGAAACATCAAAATGTCATACACAATTTAACACATATCATAGGCATCAAAATAAATTTTTAATTATTTTTATGCCTCGGTTTTGTGGTCCCGAAACCACATTCCGACTAGGGTCAATTTTGGGCTGTCACACTCTACGTTCCTTTTCTTTTCTTTTTTTCTTTCTTTTTCTTTTCTTTCTTGATATTTGAAATTTGCCATTAAATTTTTGCTGTTGTGTGGTCAGAGAAGTATCACATTCCTTTTTCATTCGACTACAAGGTTAATTGCGTGAGTTTATTATAAAATTTCTATTAAATGTTCTCTCTCGTTCGTTTTGTTGAAATAGGTTTCTGTTTGGTTTGCTTGAATTCTCTATTTAAGTGTTAGATTGGTATTTTTTTTAGGCAAAGATATTGACAATATCGTTCCTCCAATGTGTTAGTTCAGTTAATTGTTGTTACGTGCACAATGAGTGTGTGAATTTCGAGTTAGGGATTTTGTGTCAAAACTTTTCGACATAGTTTTGGTTACATAAGATAATTTTTTACGATTCGTTTGAGAATAATTGTTTAATTGGTAATAATATTGTCGATTTTAGGTTTCGGATTCACCCTCGCTACTTCTACGTCAAACTCATACCAGGTGTGTAACGAAAACCCAAAATTCTGCGAATAGCTAAAGTCAAAAACCACGGCTACCGATACCACATGGTCGTGTGCCAAGCCATGTGGTAGGTAGTGTGAGCCACACTACCGTGTGTTAGGTCATGTGGTAGGTCGTGTAACTCACTGTTTTGGAATTAAAGTCACACGGGTCAGATATATAGACGTGTGTCCAGGTCGTGTAACTCACTGTTTTGGAATTAGAGTCATACGAGCCAGAGACACGAGCGTGTGTCCAAGCCGTGTGAGAGAATTTTTGGGTCTTGAGACAGACAAATGTGTGCTTAGCCGTGTGCTAGACCATGTAACTCATTGTTTTGGGTCACAGGACCCAGTGCTAGGTCATGTTCTAGGTTGTGTGGTAGGTTGTGTGTGACACTAAGGTGGGCCATACAGGCGTGTGCTAGGTCATCTGGACCACACGAGCCAGCCATCCAGGTCGTATGAATCCACAGGGACGTACGGGCCAAGAATCAAAATTTTTTCCCTATGGTCGTAAATGTCATTAAATTTAAACGTAGGCTTACCGTAGGGTTCGTATGATCTAATTCAGGCAATGAAATCCGTTATCTGATGATCTATTACTAAATAACCTGTTGTTTACACATATATATTGATTTGAAATCTAATAATTTAATGTGATAGCATTACATGAGTATGATCTAAATTTGTATCATTGTATATGCATATCTGATATCTGATAAATCTACATCTATATTAGGTTGGGATTGTGTGGGCAGTTTAATAATTTGTCGATTTTAGTGGCTAAGCCACAATCATCTATCTGATTCTGGTGATTTATTGCATTTTGATCTGGCAGCTAGTCTACAAGCATTCTAAAACATGTCATACCGACACTAAGTGGTGTGTAAGGCTAGATGGGTACTTTATACCCTGTATGGTGTGTTGGGATGGACAAAGATGGTGTGTAGGGAATAGAGGTAGGAATTTGCATCTGTATCTGATATGTTCTGCATCTGTATTTGATCTGTTCTATATCTATATCGAGTATCCTCTATTTTTGACTCTATATTCAAATTTGAGAGTTATCTAAATAAAGAGAAATTGAACACCTAACTAATATATATATTTGTTTGATTGTATACATAAGTTACACACACTGAGTTATAAACTCAACTAGTTTGTATGTTTGGATTTCAGGTAACCCACAGACCTGATCGAGTTGGCGTATGACGAGTTTAGTCATTCTGCTTAATTATCTTATTATGTTATCAGTAATTTCATCGTTATTTCTTTGACTTTCTGATTGTTTATAATCCTTTATATGGTTTCATATCTTTTGAATTTCATTAATAAAAGTTGATTTTCCAAAAATAGTTTAATGTAGCTCTTCAAACTTGGCCATAACATCTAGGCCGGGGTTGGGGTGTTACATTTGGCCACTTAAAAACCAAGTCTTTCCTTGCCAAAGCCAATCTTAGACATGCACATTCTTATTACCACACTTCTCATAGCAATCGAATAACGTAAAGAAGTGAATGGAATAATAAAACATATGTATTTTCTCATTACCACACTTCTTATTTTTTTAATCAATCAACTGTGGATCATCTCATACATATATACAAACTTATAATATACCATAATATAAATATTATAAACAATTATAAAAAATATATATATAAGGAGATGGGTAATTAAAATAAAATTGTCAGCCAAGGTTTCCATAGTTCTATTTCTAAAAAATAAATGAAAAGCAAAAATTACACAATTTTTCACCACAAGGCATTCCTTGGGTCTTCAACCGCCATTGTTTCATCTTCTCCTCATCGACCTCTTTTGGAAAAATTACATTTAAGTCCTTTGTCTGTTTCCAACTTCACAAGAATTATATCAATTTAAAAAAAACAGTCTTACATGGAGATGATAGTCCACAGTCTATTTCTTAAAAACCAAAATCTTGGCAAAAAAAAACAATTATATAACAAAACATATAATACCACATCTATTCCCATGTTTAACTCAAAATATGCATAAGTTCTAAAGAATGTCACTTTCTATATAATTAAATCATTCAAGAAGAAGAGAAATTTATTTTGATTATCTATTTATATTTATAGATAGAGCAAAACCTGACTGTGATACCAATTGTTGGAAAAACAAGTTTGGAAAACACAGCAGAAAATAAGTTTAATAGAAAAACCAAAATTTTAATTTTTTTTTCCAAAAACAAGAACTTGGTTGTGATATCTAAAATAATAAACACTTAGTCAAAATTATACATTTTCGATTCGTCTAGGATGAACGTTTTGCTCGAGTAGTCTTTTCTATTATCCTCAAGCTCACGTCTGCTGAGATTGGGCTCGTTTTGAATCAGAAAATTTTTCACAAAATTACTAGTAGGGTAATTTCGTAATTTCTCTAAACTTTTGGGTCAAATTGTAAATATGAAAAATATCTCTAGAAATTTTCTAAAATAATTTCTTCAAAGAATTTTCTCTTTAGAACTTTCTCTTGAAATCAAATGTACGTAAAATAATGACTCATGACTCTATATAATAAGAGTTTAGTGAGTTCAACTATGATTAAACTTATTCACTTTAATATTAAATTAATATAATACTTATCAAGATAAATATTAGATTAAATTTAATATTAAATTTATTAAATTAATAGAATATTTATCCATAAGATAAATATTTAATTTAATTTAATATTAAGATAATAATTTTAATGTTAAATTAATAAAATACTATCAAAATAAGTATCAAATTAAATTTAATATTAAAACTATTAAAATAATATTTTTGGAATACTTAATCTAAAATCAAATTATCCGGTAAAGTTCCAGTAGGAATGTACTTCTTCCACCACTTAACCACCGAAGAACCATTGTTATCTATCATCTGCCAGCCATCGAAATACTGCCGTTGTAGTCGCCGGCACGCTGTGTCCGGCGGTGCTATCGTAGGTGTGACACCCTCACAGCACCCTAAGCCAGTTCGATCTGAGCTAGTGATGGCCTGACTAATCCAATCAAACCACCAGTTGGAATGTCAGCCCGGTTTCACATACTGGGCCTAATTCGACCAATTTTGGGTCTCAATCTCAATTTTTAGTTCTTGAGCCCAATTTTTGATCCCAGGTCCAAGTTTCAAGTTCAATTACCCATTGGGCCAATTGTCTGACCTGAAAATTAATTTCCAAAAATATCATATTATTTTTATTAATTTAATTTTACTTGATCAAAATTAGTTTTCCTAAAAATCACTAAGATTTTCCAAATTAATTTTTCAAGAAAATTCTTTAATTAAATTCTCTAATTGAACAATTATCATGACTGGCTTATTTAATTCCACATCGAATAACTCAATTCAATTAAATTATTTCCAAAGTCGTAGAACTTCCTTCTACAAATGCAGTCCGATCAAGTTTTTGTTGAGCTAGCGAAGAGATCAATCAAACATATACAATTAGGCTTTAGTAATTGCAATTATGTCCAGAAGTATTGTTCCAATAATTCTCAATTTACTTAATCATGGAGTCGATCTAAAATAAGTGTCATGATTGAAAACTCCTTATTGTGCACCCTTTAAGAAAGCAATTCATCCAATTGTTTTGTCTAATTACCTCATCATGTTTGTGTTACCCTCAAATGATATCCTTGAATCCTTTGAGTTAAATCTGTTCAGTCAATAAAATCATAGTTTACCTCATTGTCACCATTGTGTCTTCTTAATGATTAATATGATCATTGTCAACAAATGACTGTGATAAATTGCTTGTTCTCGAATGAGCTGATCGCGATTTTCGTGTGACGGATTTTAAATATTTATAATGAATCGTTCTTGAAACTAACTATTATCAGGATGTAGGCAAGTGTACCTATTGAATAGTAGTATAGTTTTAGCAAGACCGGATTGTCGAACCCAAAGGAACTAAAAAAACTAGTAATGACTGTCTTTTTATTATCTAACCTAAAAATAAGGGGGTTTTGTTTTAACTAACTAATTATCTAAACTAAGAATTCACAGAAAGTAGAATTAGGGGATTACTTTTGGAAAACGATTGGATTAAGACAATACCTAAGGAAAAATCCACCTAGACTTTACTTGTTATTCTGGCTCTGAATCAGATGATTTATTCATTTAACTTGTTCCGTAGAGATCCATAAGTAATGTTATTATCCCTATTCAAGACTAATAACGTCTAATCCCAAGATTGAATAATTGAGACTTTTCTCTAATTAACACTCTAGGGTTGCATTAACTCGATCTATGGATCCCCCTATTAGGTTTCACCCTAATCCGGCAAAATCTTGTCACCCTATCTCTAGGCGCGCAATCAACTCCGCTTAATTATGACAAATGTACTCTTAGACAGGGTCTATTCCTCTCTGAATAAGAGCTTATCTTGAATCAGTATCCTGGGATATCAAAACAAGAACTAGGAACACATAATTAAGAACAAGTTAAATATTTATCATACAATTTAGAAAATAATAACAAGATTCGTCTTAGGTTTTATCCCCCTTAGGTATTTAGGGGATTTAGTTCATAATTAAAAAGGAAAACATCTCAGAAGAATAATGAATACAAAACATAAAGGAAACCCAAAACTCCTGAAGGGAAATTGAAGGGAGATCTTCAGTCTTGAGGATGAATCCGGCTTCTGAGACGGATCAATCGGCTTCTTTCAAGTAATTCTTTCCTTCCTCCCTGGGCCTCCCTGTTTCTTCCTCCTCTAGGGTGTATTTATAGGCTTTGGAATGCCTAAAAACCCTCAAAATTGGCCTTTTCTGAATTAGACTCAACTTGGGCTCGACAGGGACACGCCCGTGTGTGATTAATTCAGGCCGTGCTCGAGCCTGTTAAATAGGCACGGTCGTGTGGTCCACCCGTGTGAGTCGTGCTTCGATTCTGTCAAGTTGACACGGCCGTCTGGTCTGCACGTGTGAGGAAGTCCAGGCCGTGTTGAATTCGTACTTTGGCCCATTTTCTCTATTTTTGGCCCATTTCTCATTCCTTTCGCTCTCCTATGCTCTCCTAAGTATAAAACATGAAATTAAGGCATTAGGAGCATCGAATTCACTAATTCTAAGGGAAAATCATCCATAAAACGTGTTAAGCATGGGGTAAAAATATGTATAAATTACGATTTATCAAATAACCCCACACTTAAGCATTTACTTGTCCTCAAGCAAAATTATCAACTCATAATCAAAATAAATCCTTCTCAACTTATAATTCCTATCGATAATATCTCAAAATAATCCATAGGTAATCATACATTGAAAATTTAACTGAAAGAACATCAAAGTTTCAATCATTCCAAGTTGAACACTTTATCATGAAAATATAGGTGTCTCCTTTTGTCTAAGTAATTACCTTGGATTCAAAATGTCACAGAGTTTCACATCCTCACTAAAGATTCACTCAAATCACTCAAGGTGTTTAAGGATAATAAATGAATCACTCAATAGTCAACAATGAAAAGTCATTACCATAGGCTTGCATGAAAATCAAATCTCCACCACTATAAATTGAGATGATACATCAATCCAAAGGTCTTTAGAGGGTTGTAATGTGGCTTTGGTTAGGGGGTTTGGTCACAAACTGAAAGAAAAGGTCAGAATCGAGATTGACTTGAAAAATTACCTAACTAGAAAAATAGCTAGTTATCGATTGCGTACAACAGAGCTTTTCTCAGAATATGGAATTTAACTTCTTTAGCTCAGAAGATTACTACTACTAAGATGTATGCATGTTTTTTTTTTTAAGAATTAGTTAAATTACAAAATAGAATAAAACATAGCTAAGTAACTATTTCAATTCAAATCTCGACAAAAATAGGGGTCAGATTAATTTAAGGGATTTCAACAATAATGGGTTAAGGGTTAATATTAAGGGTCATACAAGAAATGGCTTGTTAGCTCAACGGGGTTTACTAAGGGTTACTCGTGGAGGTAGGCTTTTCATGGCATGAGTGGGTTAATCCTAAATGCCTTAATCATTTTTACATATCAAGTCAAATAGTGTGGCCTTGACATGCATAATCAAGCAAGTTCTAGAATAATAGTTTCAATTACTGACGCACTCAAAGCAATAATAAAAGTGAGCATGAAAGAATTAATAGATGCTCAAAAATCTCACAAAAATTATGGCTTTTTGATGTTTAAAACTTGTGAATTCCAACTCAAAGTAATACCTAAACTTTCGAGAAAACAACTTAAAATTTTAAATTCTTAAAAATCAACTTATCATGCTTGATTCTCTTAATGTCTTAAAGTTTAAACAATCAATGCATAAATGCCTATGTTTTAATTTAGGATATATTAATCAAAATCATAAATCAATCAAAATTTATCCTAAATATGATATAAGAGCTTTTCAAGAGAACAAGACAGTCATTCAGGGATTTTTCTGATAATGAAATGGATACCCCCCCACACTTAAGATGTACATTGCCCTCAATGTACAAAGATAGATATAAGAATATAAAAATAAGATAGGGAGAGAAGTGAAACTTCCTGAGTTAAAAATGGATGAAATTCCTGGATTAGCGAGAGCGAGTTGTTGGAAATAAAGCTGGAGGACAAACATGATTCTGAAGAACAAAAGGAGAATTGGGGGAATAATTTGGTAGTAATCATAAAGATAAGCCGTGTTTAAAAACAAAAGAAACTTCAAAAATTAATGAAAGAAAAATAAAAAAAGATAGATAATCTAATTTTTCAAGTGGCACGGCCACGGGTTCTAAACACGGGCGTGTCGAATGCCTGTGTTGTTTTGGCACATTCGCCTACGGCAATGTCGCACAGTCGTGGCGATTTATCGTAGCCCGTGTTGGGGAAATATTTGCCTTGTTTTCACACGGCCCGAAGCACGCCCGTGTGCTTGGCTGTGTTTGTATGGAAAAACCTGTATCCAAGATCTCTGTTAGTAAGTTAGGTGTTAAATACTAAAATTTAAAGAAATTAATATTGTTAGTGCACGGGTTGCCTCCCGAGAAGCGCTTATTTATAGTATAAGCTCGACTGACCTCTCCATTGAATGGTCATGATTGTTCGAGGAGTTTATACTTCTCATTCCTTCTATTATTCTCATTAAAATAAGGTTTCAGACGGGTGTTTTTTACCTTAAAAGTGTCGAACTTGGGATGACTTACCTCGACTGTACCGAATGGGAAAATTCTAAGTACCGTAAGTGTAACGGCACAAATTTTAGTGGTACTGGAACAGTGATTCGAGATCACTAAATCTGACATGTGAGTTTAGATATTTTTAAGCAAATGCTAAGTGTGGTTTTAGAAATAATTTTTAATTAGTGAAATTATGAATTAAAAGAAATTTGTAGATTAAATGAGATAAAAATGAGGTATCGAGACCTCAAATTCATAAGCCGATCCATAAATATTTTTAGAAATATTTATGGAGTGATAATAAGTTAGAATTAAAGTTTTGTCAAGAAATTTTAAGGTTTCGGTAGTCGATCGGGTAAAAAGGACTAAATTGAATTAAGTGCAAAATTGTGAAATGTGATTAAATAGCTCTAGTAATTATTAAATGAGGACTAAATAGGCAATTAAACACCTATTATTGGGCTGGACGGTAGGTGTGTGCTGGAAAATAAAAATCAAGTGTGAATAAGGGGCAAAATTGGAATTGGGTAAATATTAAATTGTAAAATATGGTATATTAGGTAAAAATCTAGAGTTTTCTTCAATTTTCTTCATCTTCTCCAGAAAAAACACCACTGAAGGGTTCTTTTAAGCTGGTCTCTCATATTTCTATTACATGTAAGCTCAATTCTTGATTATTTCTTGTGATTTTTGTGATTTTGAGACTTTTGTAACTAGGTCCTAATATCTAATTCAATAGTTTTTTATGAATATTTTAGAAAGTTACCATGAGTAAGTGCTAAAAGTTTATGATGATTTATCATGGAATTAAGGTTTTAATTTCATTATATGATGATTTTGTGAAGAGATTTGCATAGAAATTTATTTTAGGACCTAATTGTGAAAGTTGTTAGAATTAGGGTTTTGTGTTGAAGCTTGGAATGTCAAAGGCTGTGAAGTAGTTTGTATTGTTTAGATAAAATGATATTTGAAAGGAATTAGTTTGATTGATGAATAAATTAAATAGGGACTAAATTGTAAAAATTAAAAAGTTTGGGGTAATTGTGTAATTTTGAAAATTAAGGGCATAAATTGTGAAATAGAATGGAATTGAAATAGATACTAATGAAGGAATGATTTTATAATTATAGATCAAGAAAATGAAGTAAATCGTGGAAAGCAGAAAATTCAAGAATAGTCCCTGAATTTCTACGACTTTTGCAAATTAGCCCAAGTAAGTTCATTTGGCAAAGTTCAATGTTTGATATGAAAATCTTATGATTGTTAAAGTATTTTTTTTGTAGATGAACATTATAAAGTTGTATTAACTAATAAATAATGTGTAACTAATAAATAATGTGGAACTAAAAGAACAAATTAGTTGGAACAATGGTTTGAGTGCTTTCATTTTATGACCATAATGAATTGACGAAAAAGATGTGATACATATACTTCCGTATAAGGCCATAGCCGAGCTATGGCATCGGTACAATGTGATTCATACTCCCGTATAAAACCATGGCAGGGCTATGACATCAGTGTAATATGATAATGTGATTCCGTATAAGAGCATATCTGGGATATGGCATCGGTATGATATGTGATCCATGTAGGACCATGGCAGGGCTATGGCTTCGGTGTGTGATGTGTGACAATGTGAAAGTCCATAGTTTACTGTGGCAATGTGATAATAAAGCACTCAATTCCATTATTGTTCCCTAATTTGACAATAGAAATAAATAAGAAATGGGCCCAAAAGAATTAAGTTCATGAATTGCATCATGAAAATCATTCAAATGAGTTTATTAATTAAGTTGTGATTTGCAAGATGAAATAGTTTAATTAATACATATATAATTGTGTACAGTGTTCGGTAAGATTTATGCTATTCTGCCTATGAGCTTACTAAGCTTCTATAAGCTTACTTGTGTATGTGATTTGTTTTGTAGATTGACTTATATATATACGGAGGATCGGATCTACACCAAGGGTCACACTATCCAGATTTACTCCAGTAGATTTTGTTAAAACAACTTTTTGGTTTATATGGCATGTATAGGATTTGATTTAGTAATGTAATTATATGAATAATTAAGTATGCAAACTATGTTGAATGTGATGTTTTATGATTGGAAAAAGAAATAATTGTTTGGTTGAAAATTTTTAGGTATAAATATTATATAATATGGCTTGTGAAAATTACCTCTAGAAGGGGTGGCAAATTGGCTTAAATCAAGCCTACACGGTCAGGGGACACGAGCGTGGCTTATGGCATTGTAAGAAACTCAGTAACCTCCTAAATATTACACGGCTTTGACACACGAGCGTGTTATTTGGCCGTGGGCTTAAGTCAGTAGCTAGCTATGTATCACACGGCTGTAGCACACGGGCGTGTTCTAGGCCACACGAGCATGTCCTAAGCCACACGGGCATGTGCCCCTATCTTTAAGGAAAATTTTCCAAAGTTCTCGATTTAGTCTCAAATCACTTCTAAAACATATATAGGGCCCCGTAGACCCATAATAGGGACTTTAAGATGAAATTTGATAAGAATTGATCTGGAATGTAAAGTTTATGACTCAGTTTTGTATAAATGTTAGTGTATAAGTCCGGTAATGCCTCGTAGCCCTATTCCGGTTACAACTTGGGGTTAAGAGGTGTTACATTTATTGGTATTAGAGCTTCAGTTTAGCCGATTCTTGGAATATGTATGATGTGAAAAGTGTCTAGAAGTACATGGCATATAAATCTGTGATAGTGTGATGTGTATAATCAGATCTAATCCTTGTTTTTATTATAGATTATCTTCGATTTGAAAAGATGTCAGATAGACCAGAACAAATTGAGCAAGAAGAAGTTAATAGCAGGGTACAAACCTCTGAACAAGGAACAAGTAGTGAAGTTCCAATTTCATTGATGCGAGAACAAGAACTCAAAAATATGATTTATGGATTCATGAATCAACGGTATAATGAGAATGTGCGAGAAAGAAATCAGACTCAGCAACCTCCTCCCCCTATTTCAACATTGGTAGTACCCCTGGTTGCTCCTCCACCTCATCCGACAACTGAATCTAGTAAATGTTCTCCATTTGAAAAGCTCAGATATCATGGGGCCGAAGAATTTCAGGAAAGAACAGACGATGACCTCGTCAAAGCTGAGTATTGGTTATAAAGCATAATGACGGTGTTTAAGCAAATGGCGTGCCAACCAAATGATTACTTAGTATGTGTTGTGTCATTACTGAAAGAAGAAGCTTATAACTGGTAGGAAATAATAGAAGCTGTAGTACCGGCTGAGAAGATCACTTGGGAATTTTTCCAAAAATAATTTAAGAAGAAATATGTCGGTAGAAGATATTTGGATAAGAAGAAAAGAGAATTTCTCGACTTGCGACAAGGAAACAAGTCAGTGGCTGAATATGAAAGAGAATTTGTTTATCTGAGTAAATATGCTCGAGATATCATACCCACTGAGGAAGAAATGTGTATCAGATTTGAAGAAGGGCTTAATGATGAGATTATAATGATGATAGGGGGCACTGAGATACGGGAATTTATTGTTTTATCAGATCGTGCTCAGAAACTTGAATAAGTATATAATAGAAAGATGCAACGAGATAGAAGAAGTAAAGAATCTTTCAAAAGAAGTGCATCTAAGTCATTTTTAGCTTTACCAGTGAAGAAATCTAAAGAGAAATTTAGTCAAGCCACTTCAGCACTGGAAAGATCAGGAAAGAGTAGACCAAGACAATCTGATTATAAGGTATCTGACAGACCTGCTGTTAGTGTGGGTAGTGTACAAAATATCCAAAGGCCTAAGTGCTAACATTGCGGAAGAAGTCACCCCGGTGAATGTAGAAGTAAGTTAGGTGCTTGTTATAAATGTGGGGCCACTGATCACTTTATACGTGATTGTCCCTAACTACAAGTAGAAGAAGTGAAACAGAAAGAGAAACAGAAAACTCCTCCTCAAAAAGGAAGACGCTCTGGTCAGAGCAATGCTACAGGGGCTACTCGTTCAGGTATGAAAGATACTGCTAGTCGATCAGAAGTTAGGGCTCCTGCTCATACTTATGCCATTCGAGCAAGAGAAGAAGCAACAGCTCCGGATGTAATTGCTGGTACTTTCTATCTTTATGATGTTCTTGTGTATGCTTTAATAGACCCTGGGTCTACTCATTCATGTATTTTTACTATGTTAACATCTAAAAAGAATCTATGTGTTAAGCCTACTGATTATGATGTACAAGTTGCAAATCCATTAGGACAAAGTGTGGTAGTTAATTTAATATGCCATAACTGTTCACTGAAAGTTAAGGGCTGTGATTTCCCCACTGATTTGATGTTGCTACCCTTTCGGGAATTTGACATTATCTTGGGAATAGACTGGTTAATGAAACATGATGCGGTAGTGAATTGTCGAGAAAAATGAATTAGTTTGAAATGTCAAACAGGAGATATTATTTTGGTTGAGTATGGAAATTTGGGTGATACTATTAGAATGATTTCGTCTATTTTTGCTCAGAAATTGTTGCGTAAAGGAAATGAGGCTTATTCAGCCTATGTTCTTGATGCTCGAAGTTCTGAATCAAAGTTAGAGCAATTATTTGTTGTGAATGAATTCATGGATCTATTTCCTGAAGAATTACCAGGCTTACCACCCGATAGAGAGGTTGAGTTTGTGATAGATATGCTTCCAGGAATAGCTCCCATATCAATGACACCGTATAGAATGGCTCCAGCTGAATTAAAAGAGTTGAAAACGTAGTTGCAAGAGTTGTTGTACAAAGGGTTTATCAGACTGAGTATGTCACCATGGGGTGCACCTGTCTTATTAGTGAAAAAGAAGGACGGTTCATTGAGGTTGTGTATAGATTACAGACAGTTGAATAAGGTAACGATTAAAAATAAATATCCTTTGCCTCGTATTGATGATTTATTCGATCAGCTTAAGGATGCTGAGGTGTTTTCGAAAATAGATCTCAGATCTGGGTATTATCAGTTAAAGGTAAAGGAATGTGATGTACCGAAAACAGCTTTTAGAACTCAGTATGGTCACTATGAGTTTTTAGTTATGCCATTTGGTTTGACAAATGCTCCTGCTGTTTTTATGGATTTAATGAATCAAATTTTTCAGTCCTACCTGGATAGATATGTGGTTGTGTTTATTGACGATATACTGATCTATTCAAGGACAGAATCTGAGCATGCTCAACACTTAAGAATTGTATTGCAAATTTTGAGGGAAAAACAATTATATGCAAAATTCAGCAAATGTGAATTTTGGCTTCATGAAGTGGGATTCTTGGGTCACATTGTGTCGGCTGATTGTATACGAGTAGATCCGAACAAGGTGTCAGCAGTGATTAATTGGAAAACTCCAAAGAATATTACGGAAGTGCGAAGTTTTCTTGGGTTAGCTAGTTACTACTGTCGATTTGTGAAGGATTTTTCAATGATTACTTCGCCGATGACCCCGTAACTACAAAAGAATGTTGAATTTGTATGGTCGGAAGAATGCCAACGAAGTTTTGATCAGTTAAAGAAAAGGTTGACAGAGGCCCCAGTGTTGACTCAGCCTGAATTAGGTGTGTCGTATGTAGTATATAGTGATGCCTCTTTGAATGGTTTAGGTTGTGTACTGATGCAGTCAGGAAAAATTGTAGCATATGCTTCTCTGCAATTGAAACCACATGAGAGAAACTACCCTACACATGATCTTGAGCTAGCTACTATAGTATTTGCTCTAAAAATTTGGAGACACTACCTATACAGGGAGAAATGTTATGTGTATACAGACCATAAAAGTTTGAAATATTTAATGTCGCAGAAAGAGCTGAACTTAAGACAGAGGTGATGGTTAGAGCTATTGAAAGATTACGATCTTGTCATCGATTATCATCCGGGTAAGGTAAATGTAGTAGCAGATGCACCTAGTCAGAAATCATTATTATTTGCTCTTCGGGCGTTAAATGCTCACTTGTCTATTAATGAAGATGGTTCTATGTTAGTCGAATTAAAGGCAAAACCAGTATTCTTTCAACGAATTTGAGAGTTGCAAGATAAAGATCCGAAGTTGGTGCTGAAACGAAAAATGGTTCAAGACAATATGAACTTAGAGTACTCTATTGATAATGGTGGTATGTTATACTATCGCAATAGAATTTGTGTTCTGAAGAAGCCTGAGTTGAAGAATGATATCTTATCAGAGGCTCATAGTAGTATGTACTCGATTTATCCGGGCAGTACGAAGATGTATTGTGATTTGAAGAAAATGTATTGGTGGCCAGGAATGAAATGAGAAATTTGTGAATTTGTAGTGAAATTCTTGATTTGTCAACAGGTAAAAGCAGAACATCAAGTACCCACGGGTTTGTTACAACCCGTAATGATTCCAAAATGAAAGTGGGAAAATGTGACTATGGATTTTGTATCTAGGTTGCTTGTGACTCCGAAGAAGAAAGATTCGATTTAGGTGGTAGTGGATAGATTAACTAAGTCAGCGTACTTTATTCCTGTCAGAACGAATTTTTCGCTTGAAAAATTAGCGGGATTATATGTGTCAGAAATTTTGAAATTACATGGGGTGCCGACATCAATTATTTTAGATCGAGATCCGAGGTTTTGGGGCAAACTACAGGAAGCTTTAGGTACTAAGTTAAAATTTAGTACAGCTTTTCATTCTCAGACTGATGGGCAATCAGAACGAGTGATTCAGATTTTGGAAGATATGTTGAGGTACTGTATACTCGAGCTCAGTGGTAGCTGGGAAAGGTATTTACCTTTAGCTGAATTTGCTTATAATAATAGTTATCAAGCTAGTATCAAAATGGAACCATTTGAAGCTTTGTATGGAAGGAAATGTAAAACCCCATTGTATTGGTCCGAATTAAGTGAATCAAAATTAGTGGGAGTGGATTTAATTCGGGAAACTGAAGAGAAAGTTCAGATTATTCAAGAAAGTTTAAAAGCTGCTTCTGATCGTCAAAAGTCCTATGCGGATTTGAAAAGAAGAGATATAGAGTTCAACGTGGGTGATCGTGTGTTCTTGAAAGTTTATCCGTGGAAGAAAGTTCTACAGTTTGGTAGAAAGGGAAAACTTAGTCCACGATTTATCGGGCCGTATGAGATCATTGAGAAGATTGGTCCAGTAGCTTATAGATTGGCCTTGCCTCCAGAACTAGAGAAAATTCATAATGTATTTCATGTATCTATGTTGAGACGGTATAGATCAGACCCTTCACATGTGATTCCTCATACTGAGGTAGAGCTACAATCAGATATGACTTATTCGGAGGAACGAGTGAAAATTCTAGCTCGAGAAGTTAAAGAGTTACGAACTAATCGAGTACCGTTAGTAAAAGTGTTATGGCATCGACATGGATTGGAGGAGGCAACCTAGGAGACGGAAGAATCTATGAGATCACAATATCCGCATTTGTTTTCAGGTACGAAATTTCGAGGACGAAATTTCCTAAGGGTGGAGAGTTGTAACGGCCTAAATTTTAGTGATATCAGAACAGTGATTCGAGATCACTAAATTCGACATGTGAGTTTAGATATTAGTAAGTAAATGCTAAGTGTGGTTTTAGAAATAATTTTTAATTAGTGAAATTGTGAATTGAAAGAAATTTGTAGATTAAATGAGATAAAAATGAGCTATCGAGACCTCAAATTCATAAACTGAGCCATAAATATTTTTAGAAATATGTATGGAGTGTTAATAAGTTAGAATTAAAGTTTCGTCAAGAAATTTTAAGGTTTCGGTAATCAATCGGGTAAAAAGGACTAAATTGAATTAAGTGCAAAATTGTGAAATGTGATTAAATAGCTCTAGTAATTATTAAAGGAGGACTAAATAGGCAATTAAACACCTATTATTGGGCTGGACGGTAGGTGTGTGCTGGAAAATAAAAATCAAGTGTGAACAAGGGGCAAATTGGAATTGGGTAAATATTAAATTGTAAAATATGGTATATTAGGTAAAAATCTAGAGTTTTCTTCAATTTTCTTCATCTTCTCCAGCAAAAACACCATTGAAGGGTTCTTTTAAGCTGGTCTCTCATATTTCTATTACATGTAAGCTCAATCCTTGATTATTTCTTGTGATTTTTGTGATATTGAGACTTTTGCAACTAGGTCCTAATATCTAAGTCAATAGTTTTTACTTTTATGAATATTTTAGAAAGTTACCATGAGTAAGTGCTGAAAGTTTATGATGATTTATCATGGAATTAAGGCTTTAATTTCATTATATGATGATTTTATGAAGAGATTTGCATAGAAATTTATTTTAGGACCTAATTGTGAAAGTTGTTGGAATTAGGGTTGTGTTGAAGCTTGGAATGTCAAAGGCTGTGAAGTAGTTTTTAGTGTTTAGATAAAATGATATTTGAAAGGAATCAGTTTGATTGATGAATAAATTAAATAGGGACTAAATTGTAAAAAATGAAAAGTTTAGGGTAATTGTGTAATTTTGAAAATTAAGGGCATAAATTGTGAAATAGAATGGAATTTAAATAGATGCTAATGAAGGAATGATTTTATAATTATATATCAAGAAAACGAAGTGAATCATGGAAAGGAGAAAATTCAAGAATAGTCCTTAAATTTCTACGACTTTTGCAAATTAGCCCAGGTAAGTTCATATGGCAAAGTTCAATGTTTGATATGAAAATCTTATGATTGTTAAAGTATTTTTTTTTTTTGTAGATGAACATTATCAAATTGTATTAACTAATGAATAATGTGTAACTAAAAGAACAAATTTGTTGGAACAATGGTTTGAGTGCTTTCATTTTATGACCATAATGAATTGACGGAAAACATGTGATATATATATTTCCGTATAAGACCATAGCCGGGCAATGGCATCGGTACAATGTGATTCATACTCCCGTATAAGACCATGGCAGGGCTATGGCATCAATGTAATGTGATAATGTGATTCCGTATAAGACCATATCTGGGATATGACATCGGTATGATATGTGATCCGTGTAAGACCATGGCAGGGCTATGGCTTCAGTGTGTGATATGTGACAATGTGAAAGTCCATAGTTTACTATGGCAATATGATAATGAAGCACTCAATTCCATTATTGTTCTCTAATTTGACAATGGAAATAAATAAGAAATGGGCCCAAAAGAATTAAGTCTGTGAATTGCATCATGAAAATCATTCAAATGAGTTTATTAATGAAGTTGTGATTTGCAGGATAAAATAGTTTAACTAATACATATATAATTGTGTATAGTGTTCGGTAAGATTTGTGCTATTATGCCGATGAGCTTACTAAGCTTCTATAAGCTTACTTGTGTATGTGATTTGTTTTGTAGATTGACTTATATATATACGGAGGATCGGATCTACACCAAGGGTCACACTATCCAGATTTACTCCGGTAGATTTTGTTAAACAACTTTTTGGTTTATATGGCATGTAAAGGATTTGATTTAGTAATGTAATTATATGAATAATTAAGTATACAAACTATGTTGAATGTGATGTTTTATGATTGGAAAATGAAATAATTGTTTGGTTGAAAATTTTTAGGTATAAATATTATATAATATGGCTTGTGAAAATTACCTCTAGAAGGGGTGGCAAATTGGCTTAAATCAAGCCTACATGGTGCCACACAGTCAGGGGACACGGGCGTGGCTTATGGCCGTGTAAGAAACTCAGTAACCTCCTAAATATTACACGACCTTGACATACGGGCATGTCATTTGGCCATGGGCTTAAGTCAATAGCTAGCTATGTACCACACTGCCACAGCACACGAGCATGTCCCAGGCCACACGGGTGTGTCCCAAGCCACACGCGCATGTGCCCTTATCTTCAAGGAAAATTTTTCAAAGTTCCCGGTTTAGTCTCAAATCACTTCTAAAACATATATCGGGCCCTGTAGGCCCATAATAGGGACTTTAAGATAAAGTTTGATAAGAATTGATTTGGAATGTAAAGTTTATGACTCGATTTTGTATAAATGTTAATGTATAAGTCGGTAATACCTTGTAGCCCTATTTCAGTTATGGCTTGGGGTTAAGGGGTGTTACAGTAAGAGAGATTTCTTCATTCGGTGTGGTAGTGACAATGTGAGGATCTGTGACATCTAATAAGACTTTATCTCCAACCTTAAGTTGATGTGGGAAGGTGTTGAGCTCGTTCTGGCATAGTTTTGGTTTATCATGTGTTCTCGGTTTATGCGTCCGCCATTCATCTAATTCCTCGATTTGCAGCCTTCGATCTTCATGAATAGGTCCTCTGCTACTGCTTGAGAATAACTCATGTGCTTCCTTCAAACTCATTTCATACAAAGTAGGGTGTACCAGATTGTCATTTTTAGTAGAATGGTTTAGAAGATCACCTTCAATTTCTGATGTGTTGCCAAAATTGCGAGCTTGAAGGGTGATTGTTTCGTCTCCCACACGGAGTGTGAGTTCAGCTGTGCCAACATCAATCATAGTTTTAGCAGTTGCTAAGAAAGGTCATCCTAAAATCAAAGGAGTTGTTGTCCTCATCTATGTCTAGAATAATGAAGTCAACGGGAAATATAAATTTATCAATTTTAACTAACACATCTTCAATAATACCCCTAGGGAATCTTATAGTTTTATCTGCTAATTGAATGCTCATCCTAGTCTGTTTGGGTTTCCCAAGACCTAATTGTTTAAAAATTTTGTAGGGCATGACGTTAATACTAGCCCCTAAATCAGCTAATGCATTATTAACATCTAAATACCAATTAAGCAAGCAATTGTAAAACTCCCTGGATCCTTTAATTTGTTGGGTAGTTTATTCTGGAGAATAGCTGAGCAAACTGCTTTTAGCTCCACATGCGATGCCTCGTCCAACTTCCGTTTATTTGCTAAAAGCTCCTTTAAAAATTTCATTGCATTTGGCATCTGCGATAGAGCTTCAATAAACGGTAAGTTAATATGTAATTTTTTTAAGAGTTTAAGGAATTTACCAAATTTTTCATCTGAGCGGTCTTTCCTTATTGCGTTGGGGTATGGCACACTAGGTTTATATTCAACATTCACCAATTTGTTTTTATTATGACCTACCTCACCTTGACCTCTGCCTACCACAGTTTCTTGTTTCGGTTATGGCTCAGGCTCAACAACTCCTTTGTCATCTTGAATATTAATTGCGTTGAGTTTTTCCCTTAGGTTAGGTTCAGTATTACTTGGCAAGCTACCTTATGGTCGTTCAGAGATTAGTTTGGACAGCTAGCCTATCTGAGTTTCGAGCCCTTAGATCGATGCTTGTTGATTTTTAAGTGTTGTCTCGGTGTTCTGGAAACGAGTTTCTGACACTGAGATAAATTTAGACAGCATCTCTTCAAGGTTCGGCTTCTTCTCTTGTTGGTAGGGTGGTTGTTGGTAGCCTGGAGGTGGTCTTTGATTTCCTTGACCTCCCCATGAGAAATTTGGGTGGTTCCTCCAACCTGCATTATAACTATTATTATATGGAATGTTTTGAGATCAATGATTATTACCCATGTAATTTAACTGCTCGTTATCCATGTTGTGGCCATAAAATTGGTATTCCGAATTGCTTGATCCACCTCCACTTGCTTCGCACTGCATTGCTGGGTGAACCTGTGAAGAACTAAGAAAACCATCAATTTTCTTATTCAAGAGTTCTACCTGATTGGAGAGCATGGTGACCGAATCAACATTATAAACATTGGTTGTTTTCATAGGTTTTGTCCTCATGACTTGCCACTGATAGTTATTCAGTGACATCTCCTCTATAAACTCGTAAGCATCTTCAGGTGTTTTATTATTGATGGTTCCGTCAGCAGCTGCATCAACCATTTGCCGAGTCGAAGGATTCAGGCTATTATGGAACGTTTGAACCTGTAGCCAAAAGGGTAACCCATGGTGAGGGCACCTTCTCAAAAGGTCCTTGTATCTCTCCCATGCATCGTAGAGTGTTTCTAAATCCATCTGCACAAAAAAAGAGATATCATTACGTAATTTAGCCGTTTTAGAGAGCGAAAAATATTTTAGTAAAAAATTTTCGGTCATTTGTTCCCAAGTAGTAATTGAACCTCGTGGTAACGAGTTCAACCACTGTTTAGCTTTGTTCCTCAATGAAAAGGGAAACAACCGAATACGTATGGCATCATCAAAAATGCCATTGATTTTAAATGTATCGCATAATTCCAAAAAGTTTACTAAATGAGCGTTGGGATCCTCATCCTACAAACCATCAAACTGAACAAATTGCTGTATCATTTGAATAGTGATAGGTTTTAGTTCAAAAGTATTTGCAGCTACAACAGGTTTAACTATGCTTGATTCAGTTCCTCTTAAAGAAGGGTTAGCATAATCATACATAGTGCGTGGAGCAGGATTTTGATTAACGCAATTGCAGGAGGTAACTGATTGTCTTGGTTTTCAGTCATCTCTTCGGTTGGGGGTTGAGTATCATCCTCTTTCTCGTTCTCTGTGTATCTTAAGTTTTGCCTTATTTCTCGTTGGTTTCTGCGAACTATGCGATCGATTTCTTCGTCAAAAAGTAGTGGTCCTGACGGGTTTCTTCCAATCATAAACTATAAAAACTTGCCAAGAGAAAGAAAAAGTAAATTAATAAATATTATAATAAAATTAATTTGCAAGAAAAATAAATGGCTAAAGTAATAAAAATTGAGCGTTCCTAATATCTTAGTTCCCCAGCAACAGCACCAACAACTTGATCGCGATTTTAGTGTGATAGGTTTTAAATATTTATAATGAATCGTTCTTGAAACTAACTATTATCACGATGTAGGCAAGTGTACCTATCGAACAGTAGTAAAGTTTTAGCAAGACCAGATTGTCGAACCCAAAGGAACTAAAAGTACTAGTAATGACTGTCTTTTTATTATCTAGCGTAAAAAAAGGGGGTTTTGTCTTAACTAACTAATTATCTAAACTAAGAATTCACAGAAAGTAGAATTGGGGGATTATTTTTGGAAAAAGATTGAATTAAGAAAATACCTAAGGAAAAATCCACCTAGACTTTACTTGTTATTCTGGCTTCGAATTGGACACTTTATTCATTTAACTTGTTCCATAGAGATCCCTAAGTTATGTTATTATCCCTATTCAAGACTAATAACGTCTAATCCCTAGATTGAATAATTGAGACTTCTCTCTAATTAACACTCTAGGGTTGCATTAACTCGATCTATGGATCCCCCTATTAGGTTTCACCATAATCCGGCAAAATCTTGTTACCATATCTCTAGGCGCGCAATCAAATCCGCTTAATTATGACAAATGTACTCTTAGACAGGGTCTATTCCTCCTCTGAATAAGAGCTTATCTTGAATTAGTATCCTGGGATATCAAAACAAGAATTAAGAACTCATAATTAAGAGCAAGTTAAATATTTATCATACAATTCAGAAAATAATAACAAAATTCGTCTTAGGTTTCATCCCCCTTAGGTATTTAGGGGATTTAGTTCATAACTAAAAAGGAAAACATCTCAGAAAAATAATGAATACAAAACATAAAGAAAACCCAAAACTCCTGAAGGGAAATTGAAGGGAGATCTTCAGTCTTGAGGATGAATCCGGCTTTTGAGATGGATCAATTGGCTTCCTTCGAGTAATTCCTTCCTTCCTCCCTGTGCCTCCCCGTTTCTTCCTCCTCTAGGGTGTATTTATAGGCTTTGGAATGCCTAAAAACTCTCAAAATTGGCCTTTTCCAAATTGGACTCAACTTGGGCTCGGTAGGGACACGCCCGTGTGATACACCCGTATGTGATTACTTCAGGCCGTGCTCGAGCCTGTTAAATAGGCACAGCCGTGTGGTCCACCCGTGTGAGTCGTGCTTCGATTCTGCCAAGTTGCCACGGTCGTATGGTCTGCCCGTGTGAGGAGGTCTAGGCCGTGTCGAATTCGTACTTTGGCCCATTTTCTCTGTTTTTGGCTCATTTCTCGTTCTTTTCTCTCTCTTATGCTCTCCTAAGTATAAAATGTGAAATTAAGGTATTAGGAGCATCAAATTCACCAATTCTAAGGGAAAATCATCATAAAACGTGTTAAGCATGGGGTAAAAATATGTATAAATTATGATTTATCACAAGCAACCCGTGGCCATGTTCCATATTTATCAATCCATACAATGCAAATGAGATGGTATCGTTAACTCTTTAATTGAGTTATGAGTTTCATTATTGCTAGTAAAGTCATGCCATACACAAGTCATGTACATTGTCTATAAGCTTGATCATCTTTAAAGTATAAGCCTCCACTTATATCAAAGCACAAGAGTTACATACGCATGGTCAGTGATTAACTCAAGATTTAGGTAAATCACACCATGGCTGTCACAAGTGAATTAATTCACAAATAGATTTAGAATTAATTCATTTTGGATCCAGTCCAATGTATCATTCTTCCAATGAATTCATCTATGACTCTATCAGTGGAGTCAACTACTCCGGTAGCTAAGACTAGTCATATCCTTAATTGGGATTTTAGACGACATAATAATCTTTCTAAGTATTTGAATCAAATGCTCACTTTGATTCTTTTACAGGATTACGGACTCGTTTAGATTATTTATTGAAGTAAGTTGCCTTTCTCGCAATGTAAACGTTCTTACAGTGTTGCTTATCATCAGTTTGAACTTACATAATCAATAAGTTAATATTTGATTGTTAAAATTTTGCCATGCCTGTAAAACATGAAAGATAAAAACACAAAAGATATAACAGTGAAATGTAAAATAAAATTTATTTATTTATTCATTGTTCAAACACCTAGAAAACAGTTACATGTTTACTACAATATGGACATATTTCCCAACAATCTTGCCTCTAGTATTCACTTATTGACAGGGTTTTGTACAAGAAAGGGTATTTACAGCCACTCCTAAGATGTTTGGGCCCTTCCGAGGCAAAATATTTAATGTGAGAAGTACATGATGGGATTTATATGTCCCATTCGGGTGAAAAGGCTCTCGCTCAGAAGACTCTCTGGCAAGTTTACTATTGGCCTGTACTGTAACCTTTGTGTTGAATGTGAGCCCTAACAGAAACACTCACCTATGCCGAGGACACCAACCGAGCCTTTGCAAATCATATATAGTCCTTAGCCTTTCTCAACTTTAAGGATAGATATTGTTGGGCCTTTCTTGCAAGCCGTGACTGTAACAGCCCATTTTTCAATGAAATCGGAACAGTGGTTTTGGGACCACAAATCCGAACCAAAAATAAAATTTATTTTTATTATATTAATGGTCCATATTATGATAGATGTGTCATGTGAAAATTTTGATACGAAAATTTTATCGATTAAGTGCTTAATTACGAGAATGACTAAATCGCATAAAATGCGAAAGTTGAATTCTAGTAGCTATAAGGATTAAATAGCTATGGAACTCAAATCTAGAGGTCCTTATATGGTAAAAAGAAAAGTATGTAGATTTTTGGTGACTTATCCATGGAAAAATTAGAAAAGAGTAAGGACTAAATTGAAATTTGAAATAAATAATTAGTTAAAAGATGATAAAAAGAAAATATCATCTTATTTTGTCATCTTCAACCCCAAAATGTTATGGAAACCCTAGGAGAGAGAGAGAAGAAACTTTCAAGGCTTAATTGGGTAAGTTTCCTTGTCCCGTTTTTAGTAATTTTGATATTTTTGAAATCAGGATAGCTTAAACTATTTATTTAGGGGATTAATTTGAAAGGTTATCAAAGTATGGAAAACGGGTCATGGCTGTATATGTTGAAAATTAAAAATTTTTGGTAGAGAATGAGAGGTTGTTGATAGATAAACAACTTTTACAAAGTTATTTTTTATGGAAACATGATTTAGGGACTAAAATGTAAACTTGTGAAATTGAAGAAAAATTATGAATTTTATGAATACATGTGCTGTAAATTTTGTAATGGGGTTTTGGTTATGCTTGGAATGGGGAGTAAATTGCACAAGTTTCATTTTCCGAGCCTAGGGACGAAATTAGAATTTATGGAAAAGTTAGAGGCAAAATGGTAATTTTGCCTAGGATGTAAATTGAGTCCAAATAAATATGAAATATGTGAAATTGATGGTTAAAGCTATTTATATAGATCCAGACAACACAAATTTGAGGTTAGTCCGAGGAAAAGAAAAGGTTTCGATTAGTAGATTTTATACACGAACAAGTGCCGAGGTAAGTTCGTGTAACTTAATCGAGTATGTAATTATGTTAATTGAATGTTATGCTTGTATGTAATGTGAATTATATTGATGTACATTACTTGAATGCTATAATGATAAATTTAATGCATGTTTGATATGGTGAGAAAGGGTTAAGTCTCGATTGACTATTGAATTCCGATGAATATACGCGTTTTCTCAAAACGAATAAGGTCCTGCATTTGTTGCGGACGGGATTTAGCTCGGATGAGTAAACCTATTGACCTTGTTATAGAAAAGATTTAGCCCGGACGGGTAATCCTGATATAATACCTTTCGAGTATACGCTATGATTAAGGTTTAGCCTGGACTAGTAATCTTAATTGAGCTCTTCTGAGTATACGTTATATAAAGGATTTAGCCTGGACTGGTAATCCTGATATTCGATATATGGCTCCTGAGTGTGTTCCTTGGTTAGGTGCCCTAATGGGTACCCTTGAATAAGAATTAATGGATTGTTGAATCGTACACCTCGAGTGCCCTACTTGAGCATCCATCTGAATTTCAATAATTTAACGAAAATAAAACTCTTGACATGACATGAGAATTATGAGATGTAATGATAATGGCTTAAAAGAAAATTGCATGATGAGCTCATCTATGTTTATTTGATTGATAAGAAGATTTTGGTGACTAACATGTTTGATTGAGTGTATGTGTTTAGACAATTGTTTAGTTTGAATTTGGTGACTAACATTGTTTAATTTGAATGCTTAGAATGGATGCTATTGGATGTGTGTTTCAAGTGTAGGTCTTGGGTGAAATTTTGGGTGAGAAATGAAGCTAGAAATGGCTTCATTTTGTTCACACGGGCATGTGTCTAGACCGTGTCTGACACACGACCTCGTAACATGGGCATGTGGTTAGGCCGTGTGTCTCCTGCACCTTAATTTTGAGAAACAGAATGCTTAGAATTGAGCACACGGTAGAGACACGGGCGTGTGTCTCAGCCGTGTGTGCTACACGGCCTAGAACATGTGTCTTGGCCATGTGAAACCTGCACCTAATTTTGAATTAAATTAATTAGCTGGCCTAGCACACAGGTGTGTGGCATGGCCGTGTGCACAAGTCAAAGAGTTACATAGGGTCGAACACGGCCTGCAGTACGGGCGTGTCACAAGGTCACACGAGCATGTCCCTTGGACCACATGAGTGTGTAAGCCCTACACTTTGGGAAGTTTTTGTAATTTTGCAAAAAATTCTCAGAGTTCCCAATTAAGTCCAGACTTGATTCTAATGCTCGTATTGGGCCTCGATGGTCCAATTAAGGGACATTTTGAATGATTCTGATTAATGAATAGTAAATTACATAAATTATTTAAAAATTGTTTTGAGAGTTTTAGTAATGCTCTGAAACCCTGTTCTGACGATGGATGCGAGTTAGGGGTGTTACAGTGACAAAAAAGAAATATATTGTGGTAGCCACTGAATACTTTACAGAGTGGATGAAAGCGGAGGCCTTGACCATCATAACCGAGAAACATATGGAGAATTTTGTGTGGAAGATCATCATCTGTAAATATGGGATTCCACAACTAATCACCACATACAACGAGACACAATTCCAAGGAAATTTTGAGAACTGTTGTGGAAGCCTTCACATTACCTTGACTCATAATTTTGTTAAGACCCGTAAGATGAATAGTCAAGCAGAGGTCACCAACAAGAAGATTCTCTAGGCCTTGAAGAAGAAATTAGATGATGGAAAGGGTGGATGGTTGGATGAACTGACTAGTATTCTTTGGGCCCTTCGAACTACATCCCACTTGACACAAAAGAAACACCCTTCAACCTAATGCTTGCCTCTGAAGCTATGATACCTGCAAAAATTGGCCTTAATGCCCACCAAGTTCTCCACTACGCAATAAATGATGTACTTGAAATTGATTATCCTTTTACTTTGATATCATTTTATCGGGCAAAAACTCAATCCCTAAAATAAATTATGTACTTGACCTTGACTCGACCCAACTCAATATGTCACCCAAATATAACCATAATACAATTTAATAAAATTAATTAAATAGTAACTATGTAATACTTTTTGTGTGTTTTTCTTAGAATGCAATACATCATAGCATAAAAAAAACATAAGTAAAATTATGTTATATAGGAATATTTTCATAGTAATCTCAAAATAGGAAGAGGCGAGTTTTTCCATCTTAACTCAAAAATCAATTTTAAAAAAATCAAACTATATTTTGTCGAATCACATTGAAATTCATCAATTATATTTAAATGCTAAAAAATCAATTAAGCCGTTAATCAAAAATTAGACTCAATTGAAGTCTTAATTAAAAGCAAGCAATTAATTAATCCTTCAAATTTAATTTTAGTCAAACCCACTTCTTGTCCACTAAGTGATGATATGTCAACTAACTTTATGAAGTTTAATTAATTTTTTTAGTTATTTTATAATTGCTTTTAACATTTAAGAAAAAATTAAAAATCAAGTTAAAAAAGATTTTGAAAATTCTAAAAGAATCTAAAATTCTAAAAGGTTATAAAGATTTATAAAAAGTGCAAGCGTTAAAAGAAAATTTTAAAAATCATAAAAAAATTTTAAAATCTAGAATTAAGAAAAACTAGAAGATTCTAAGAAAGTCAAAAAAAATTCTAGAAAATTTTAATTTCTTTAAAGATTCTATAAATTATAAAAACTCAACTTATGGATTTCAATTTTTAATATAGGCCTGCAACCCTAGCACATCTCTGTCTGCTCTCTCTGGCAGAATTTAGGTTTTTTGTTCTTTTTAGTCATTGTTTGGGTTGGACGGCGAGGTATTACATAGTGTTTCTTTTCATTAGTAAATAGTGATATTCAACGTGGTATTACTCATTGGTCCATGTTCATTAGCCAATTGCAATAGTCAACGTGGTCATACTCATTGTCTTCCTTTTCGTTTGAGATTTGTGATCCTCAATCGAATTTGGTCTGAGGCTATGGAGTCAAAATTTGTTGGATTAACAATTAATGAGGAGGAAGAAGAGATCTTGCAAATACAAGTAGAGCAAAGTGCAGTAAGGGAGATAGGAGTTTTTCATCTAGTGGGTTGTTTCTTAATAGCCATATCATCCACTTTCCAGCAATGAAAAGTACCATGGCAAATCTGTAGCATCCTGTACGGGTGTTCAAATCCGGGATCTGGGAGAGAAAAGGTATTTGTTTCAGTTTTTTCACGTTATGGATATGGAGAGAGTTTTGAAGGGTTCTCCTTGGACTTTTAATAATCATTTATTGGTATTATACAAGCTGTAGTGGGGGGAGGATCCTTTGAAAGTCCCTCTAATTTTTACTCCCTTTTGGGTTCAGATTTATAATATTCCTATTGGGCTTTTCTCTGAGCATCTGGCTTTACAACTTGGAAATTTCATAGGGGTTTTTATGGAATATGATGGTTCTAATTTAGGGAAAGAAAATCATAATTATATAAGTATAAGAGTTCAAGTTGATGTTCGTCATCCCTTGAAACGAAAGAAATAGCTTATGTTTAATGGACAATGCTCATATGTTCATTTTAAATATAAAAGACTGTCACTTTTTTGTTTTTACTGTGGTAGATTGGGCCATAGTGATTCTTTCTGTAAAGCAAAAATGACGGTAGGAGTGGAAATTGCTAAAATGGGATGGGATTTATCGTTGAGAGCTCAATCCCGAAGAGCTCTTGCTATGAAAAGCGTTTGGCTACGTGAGGAAAGGGAAGGGTAATGGGGAGAAAGTCGAGTGAGGCGTAAAATCCCAAGAAACAAGTTGGGGGTTGTTGGAAAAAATGCTGAAACCAAGAATAATATTGATCCTGTTTTGGGTTTTAATTTGGAAGGGAGATTGTATAATTCTCATCAAAGGGCCGACAATTCATTCCCCGTTTATCTGCCCATTACTATGGATCATGATCTTAAAGATAGTGTATTAATTGGAGAGGAAGGTAAAAAGAGAGCTAGAGGGGAAGGTGAAGATTTAACAAGAAGTGAAGAGGACAATTTTAAGGTGACACGAAGCAAGGGGGTAAAAGAAGTTAATTATTTATTGGCGGCTACCACAAGGCATGCCGACCAAAAGCAATGAAAATCTTAAGCTGGAATGTCCGTGGATTGGGGAGTCCTCAGACAATTCGTAGACTTCGGCATTCGCTGAAGTTATATAATCCTCAAATAGTCTTCTTTATGGAGACAAAAGTTTGCAGAAGTCATAAGGAAAAAGTTCGCAAAAGTTGTGGTTTTTTTAATGGAATTGACGTCGACTCAAGTGGTTCTAGGGGTGGGTTATGTTTGGCTTGGAAAGGAGATATCAATGTTTAACTTCAAAGTTTCTCGGGAAGGCATATTGATGTGATAATAGAAGATGTGGATGAATGTCATAAATGGCGATTTACTGGGTTTCATGGATCACCTTATCATCAAGATAGAGATGTAACGTGGAGACTATTAAGACAATTGAGTCATGCTGAGGAGCTTCTATGGATGGTATGTGGAGACTTCAAGGAAATTCTATATGGGTTTGAGAAAAAAGATGGTTTACTTCGTGAGGAATGGAGAATGAAAGCTTTTAGAAAGGCGCTAGAACATTGTAATTTATCTGATTTGGACTTTTCTGAGAACTAGTTCACATGGGAAAGGGGTAATTTTCCAGAAAATAATATTCAAGAGCGTTTGGACAGAGGTGTAGCTAATAATGATTAGGTGTCTCTCTTCCCAAAGTATCAAGTTCGAAATCTCCCTCATTCCTTCTTAGATCATTGTCCATTGCTTAGAACCACAATACGTAAAGTTAAGAGGCAAGGTAAAAGAAAGTTCCAGTTTGAAGCATGTTGCGTTATGGAGGAATCATTCTTGGGAAAGGTTAAGAGTATATGGGAAAGCTCAAATGGGAACTTACTTCATAAACTGGACTGTGTTCAAAATGGGTTACAGAATTGGGCTGATGACATTCAACATAGTAGAAAAATTAAGAAAGAGGTCCTCCAATTAAAGTTGGCGAAACTGCTAGAAGAAGACAGAAGTGATGAAAATTTGGTGGAACTTATTGATACAAAAATTGCACTTAGCTTAGAGATTGAAAAAGATGAGCGGTATTGGGAACAAAGGGCACGTATTAATTGGTTAAAATTAGGTGACAGGAATACTGCCTTTTTTCCATAAGCAAGCGATGCAGAGACAACGGAGGAATCTTATTAAAAAATTACAAATGGACTATGGTAGGGAAACGGAAGTTTTGGAGGAAATGGAAGAAATAGCAAGATCATATTTTCAACATCTGTTCTTGGATGGAAGAAGAGGAGATTATAATCACGTTTTAGAGGGAATTGATCGCTGTGTCCAAGAAGAAGACAATCTAAAACTCAAGGCACGCTACTCGAAGGAGGAGATACGTGAGGCATTAAAAGAAATGGGCCCAAAAGGCACCAGGAGAGGATGGTTTTCCGGTAATATTCTACCAGAAATACTGGTCGATTATAGGGGAAGAAGTTTCATCTTATTGCCTTAACATACTAAACGAAGGTATGGATATGAGCCCAATTAATAAGACAAATATTATGTTAATCTCGAAGGTGGTGAATCCCTTGAATATCACTCAATTTCAACCTATTAGCTTATGTAATGTGCTGTATAAATTGATTGCCAAAGTTATTGCTAATCGTCTCTGAATTATGATAAATAAATGTATTGATTCAGCACAAAGTGCTTTTGTGCCCAGAAAGTTAATCTTTGATAATGTACTACTGGACTATGAGCTTCTTCATACTTTAAAGCATAAGAGAATAGGGAAAAAAGGGTTTATGGAAGTGAAGCTGGATATGAGTAAAGCATATGATAGGGTCGAATGGATTTTTGTGAAAGAAATAATGAATAAAATGGGTTTTGATTCAGATTGGGTTGACTCGCTGATGAAATGATCACTACAGTGTCTTATTCGGTGGCTATTAATGATAACATCGATCACACTTTTCTTCCCTCTAGAGGTCTCCAACAAGGGGGTCCTCTGAGCCCGTTTTTATTTTTATTCTGTGGGGAAGGATTATCTAGTCTTATAAGGTCAGCATTGAAAGGAAAAATAGTTCGAGGAGTCAAGGCAAGCAGAAGTGGTCCACAAATTTCACATTTATTATTTGCAGATGATTGCATTTTGTTTGGGGAGGCTACAGAAAGAGGAGCAACCTCATTGAAGTAGATTCTTCATGAATTTGAATCATGTTCGGGTCAAAAGGTGAACTATTCAAAATCCACCATTTTCTACAGCTCTAAGACAAAAGAGGGGGAAAAAAGAATGATCACCAGAGTGCTCGGAGTTCGTAGTTCAACCGATCCAGAACTGTATTTAGGCTTGCCGAATTTGGTGGGTAGGAGAAAAAAAGAGTCTTTTCGAAATTTGAAGGATAGATTCCAGGTACAAATTGAAAATTGGAGCATTAAGCATATTTCTCAAGAGGGGAAGGAGGTTTTTATTAAGGCCGTTTTACAATCCATCCCAACTTATTCAATGTCTTGTTTTTTACTTTCCAAGTCTCTATGTGCCGAATTGGAAGGATTAATAGCAAAATTCTGGTGGAAAACAAACAGGGGTAAGAAGGGCATTCACTGGTGTGCCTGGAAGGATATCTGTTCATTTAAAGAAGAGGGAGATCTTGGATTTCGAAAACTTGACAAGTTTAATATCGCGTTGCTAGCTAAACAAGGTTGGCGTCTAATTACTTATCCAAATTCGTTGTTAGCAAGAGTTTTAAAAGCCAAATATTATCCATCATCTGATTTTTTAAGTGTTCAATTAGGTAACTTACCTTCACTTACCTGGAAAAGTATCTGGTCAGCTAAAGGATTGTTGGAGAAAGGGCTGTGTTGGAGGATTGGTAAGGGTGACCACATTTCCATCTGGTCAGATTCCTAGATTCCAGGACATGAAGCAGACGAGTTGCAGAATTACAGAGGAAATACAAACAAGGAGTTAGTATCAAAGTTGATTAATGAAGACAATAGAACATGGAAAGCAGATACTCTGGTTAATACCTTTAGTGCTGATATCGCGAAAAATATTATGCAGATCCCTTTGGCAAGATCGATACATGAAGATTTCCAAGCATGGGGAGGAGAACCATCAGGCATCTTTTCTGTTCAAAGCGCCTAAAAACTATTACAGAAGTCTACTCGATTTCCTAGTGACGAAATTATATAGGTCGAAAATAAAAATTTCTACAGAAAATTATGGAATTTACATATCCCTCGAAAATTAAAATTACAGTATGGAAGATCTCTTGGAACTATATCCTTACTTTTGCTAATCTCAAACTGAAAAAAGTGATTACTAAAGCTGGGTGTCCTAGATGCAGACAAGCAGAGGAAGATAGCAACCATGTTTTTCGACAGTGCCCTACAACGAAGGAAGTTTAGAGTCAATTAAGTTTTACTTGGGTACTCAATAATAATATTCAGAGTATATGGGAATGGCTCATATGGGTATTTACTCAGAGGACAAACGAGCAGTGTCGCCTTTTCTGCTATGGGCTCTGGCTTATCTGGTCAAACAGAAACAAACTTATTTATGAAAATAAAATCTCAAATAGCAGAGACATTTCAAGACAGATAATAAGTTATAACTCAGAAATGCATGGGTTAGAGGAAAAACTACGTATCTGTGAAATAGGCAGACTCTATAACTAGGACAACCGAAGGACAAACGTAAGTATTCACTTCGATGCGGCTTTTGACCAGTATTCTTCTAAATCCACCACAGGGCTGGTGGTTAGAGATAGGCGAGGGGAAATTTTGGCGTCAAAGTCTGTCATTCACTCAAATGTTGCCTCACCGTTTGCAGTGGAGGCATATGCCGGATTAGAAGCAGTAAGATTAAGGTTTTCATTGGGCCTCTAGGCATGTGGTATATTTGGTGATTCAAGAACCGTTATAACAAAATGTTAGAGCACGAAAAGGGACAAATCGATTATAGGAGGGATTATAAGAGATATTCAAGATGCGAAGCCATTTTTTCAAGAAATAGGCTTTCATTTTACCCCAAAAACAGAAAACGTTCTTGCACATGTTATAGCAAAGGAAACATTGAAGGAAGGTGTGGGTTTTTACCTAGAGAACGGCATTTTAGAGTAGATTCAACAAGAGATGGAGAGGTTAAAGCAAAGATGTCCAGACTGATGATAGGATTTGGCCTTGGAAACGTATTGCAAAAGCCTAAAGATTTTCTGAAGATATGAATAGCTCTACTTTTAATGACTGTGACGACTCAGAGAAAAGAGAAATGACATTTAAGTAATCCAGTTGTTTCTGTCGACTGGAGATATTTTTTTAGGATTTAAGTTTCCTATTTTTCTTTTATTTTGTTAGCTATTTTAGTTGCCCGAGGTCCTTTTACTGCTTTTGGGTCTATTTCCCTTTTATTTGATTTATTTGTATGGTGTTAGAACCTATTTGTTTTGAGTTTTAGGCCTAATGTTAAGCAAACTTTTGTTTTGTTTTCTTATTTAATAAATCCAGTCGAATTTTTCAAAAAAAAAACTCAACTTATGAAAAAATTAATAATATATAAAAATTATGAGAAAAGCTAAAATATTATAAACTAAAAAAATAGAAACGGATTTTTTATAGATTTTAATATAAATCAATAAAAATTTAATAAAAATTAATCAACACATTTTTTTACTAAAATCTCTTTTATATCAACTTACTCATTCGGATATTGCATAAAAAACTATTTCTTTTATAGTGAATGTAACTAAGGTAAACAATAAAGCATATTTTCGAACATAAATCTTGGGTTATATATCTCACTATATTGATTTATTTAATTGTGGCTTTTAAGGAAATAGTTAATCTCACTTTCATGCACAAGTCAACTTATGGGACACCTAAAAAAAGTTTATCATCATTTATAGATGCAGCAATTACTTAAACAAATATGTGCTTGACTAATTTTTTATTAATTTATTTGTGTTATAAAATAATTAAATAAAATAATACTAAAAATAAACAAAAGATTAAATTAGTGGAAAATTTTCTTATATCTCATTTCATTCATATAAGGGTTCTATTTATAATTCATTATCATTTAATGCAACACATGTAAATGAAGCTTATTTAAGTGTTTCATTAACAAAACTTACATATTTACTTTCATAATGAATAAGGGGGTTTTATCTCATAAATGAAGGGGTTAGAATATGAACATCCACATTTATTTGTAACACTTCCCATTGGATGTCCACTAGAGAAAATTGTGCCTCATTAAAACCTTTATAAGGAAAAACCTTGTGGGATAAAAACCTAATGAAGGAAAAAGAGTACACAATCTCCTGTTACAAGTTGCCTCGTTAAAAACTTTTACTAAAAAAACCCAGTGGGACAAAACCTTGGTTAAAGGAAAATAGTGCAACGTGTTTTTTACTCCCCCGAATGACAATATCACATTACATCTTTCAGTTGACACATTCCAATATTGTGTAATAACCTTTCAAACATTGAAGTTGACAATGTATTGGTAAAAAGATCTGCTAAATTATCACTAGAATGAATTTGTTGAACTTTTATGTCACATTTCTTCTCAAGATCATGATTGAAGAATAATTTTTGGTGAAATATGTTTCATTCTGTCACCTTTGATGTAATCACTCTTCAATTGAGCTATACATGTTGCATTATCTTCGTATAAGATAGTTGGCATCTTTTCTTGTAAAGAAAAATTACATATCTTCTGGATATGTTGGGTTAATAACCTTAGCCAAACACACCCTCGGCTTGCCTCATGCATTGCAATTATTTCAACATGATTTGAAGAGGCAGCAACTAATGTCTACTTTGTTGAATGCCATGATATGACAGTACCTCCACATGTAAATAAATATCCAGCTTGAGATCAACATTTATGTGGATCCGATAAATATCCAACATCAACATAACCAATTAATAGGGATTTTGAATCATTTGAATAAAATAGCCCCATATCAATAATCCCTGTGAGATATCTAAATACATGTTTAATTTTATTTCAATGTCTACGAGTTGGAAAAGAACTAAACCTTGTTAATAAGTTTACAATGAAAGCTATATAAGGTCTTGTGTTGTTTGCAAGATACATCAATGCCTCTATGGCACTTAGATATGGTACTTCAGGACCAAGAAACTCTTCATCATTTTTGCAAGGACGAAATTGATCTTTATTCACATTTAATGATCATACAATTATCGGGGTACTAAATGGATGTGCTTTATCCAAGTAAAATTTCTTTAAGATCTTTTCTATATAAGTTAACTGATGGACATGAATTTCATCTTTTAAATGCTCGATCTGCAGGCTAAGACAAAACTTTGTTTTTCCAAGATCTTTCATCTCAAATTCTTTCTTTAAATAATTTACTGTATTTTAAAGCTCTTTAGGAGTTCCAATAATATTTAGATTATCAACATAAATAACAATTATCAAAAAATCTGAACCAGACCTTTTTATAAAAACACATAGACAAATTGGATCATTTTTATAACCTTCTTTTAACAAATATTCACTAAGATGATTGTACCACATATGTTCAAATTGTTTTAATCCATATAAACTTTTTTTTTTAATCTGATTGAGCAATTTTCCTAATAAACTTTGTATACTTTAAGGATTTTAAATCTTTCAAGGATTTTCATATAAATTTCACTATTAAGTGTACCATACAAATAGGCTGTAACAACATCCATTAGACGCATGTCAAGTTTTTCACATACTGCTAGACTAATAAGGTATCTAAACATGATTGCATCCACCACATGAGAATATGTCTCTCCGTAATCAATGTCGGGCCTTTGCGAAAATCCTTGTACTACAAGTCGTGCTCTATATATTACGACTCATTTTTCTCATTTCGTTTTCACACAAATATTCATTTATATCCTACTGGCTTTACATATTTAGGTGTTTAGACTATAGGTCCAAAACCTCATGTTTAGAAAATGATTTTAATTCTGCTTGAATTGCGTCTTTTCATTTTGGCTAGTCTTTTCTATTTCTATATTCCCCAATAGATTTAGGATTAGGATCCTCATTTTCTTTTTGCTATTTCAATAGCAACATTATAAGCAAAATTGTTGTCGACAACTATATTTTTCTGGTTTCATCTTTTTCTCATATTGACACAACTTATTGAGATCTCCTTATTTTCATCAATTTCATTTTCACTTTTAGGTATCTAAATCTCTTCTTGAGTTTTATAATTAGTTATGTCATGGGTTTCTTTAAGAACTCTCGCCTCAACTATATGACCATCTTGAATGTTTGCTCATTTTCTTTTATGAGAATTTTTTATATTTGGAACCAACTAGTCTTCCACGCTTCAAGCGTGGATTACTTTCTTTTGTACTAATAGTTTGCCTTATTGAGACATCAAGTCGAATTGGAGCATTCTCAGCTAGTATGTGAGATTTTAGGTTAGTAAATAAATCTAGTCGTTTGATTTGTAAAGTGAATTATCTATTGAACTTATTTGCATTGCTTTGTATAAGGATATTAGATAATGATAATTAATTTCAAGTAATTTATTCATCCAACTTTTTATTCTCTCCCCTAATGTTGGGAATGTTGTTTATGTTGTTTAACAAAGTGGCAATCAACAAATCATGCAGTAAATAAATCTCCAGTTAATGGTTCAACATACTTAATTATAGAAGGAGATTCATAACCAACATATATTCCCAACCTCCTTTGAGGAACCATCTTTTTGTGTTGTGGTGGAGCACTCAGAATGTATATTGCACATCCAAAAAATTCTAAGGTAGGACTCCTGACCAAAAGCCAATTGTAATGGAAAGTATTTATTAGAATTTGTTAGCCTTGTAATAGCCCGTACCTAGGTCAAATTAGAACAGTGGTTTTGGGACCATAAATCTGAGGTTGAAATATTTATTTTATTATTTTAATAAGGTCTACAGCATGATAGATTAATTATGTGAAAGTTTCGTTAAGAAATTTTACCGTTTAAATGCTTAATTGGGCAAAAAGGACTAAATCATGTAAAGTGTAAAATTAGGGTTCTACTTGTTAAAAGAACTATTTGGCTATAAACTTGAAATATGGGAGTACCTTCTTGGTAATTAGTCCTTTAATGATATAGTGGAAGTGGTTGGATTGGTATTTTTGAAATTATTAAATGTTTAAAAGGTTATAATGGTAATTTAGTTATTAAAGGTTTAATAAAATAAAACAAAACCAAAAATTATGTTATATCATCTATCTTTAGCCGAAATTTGAAGTAGAAGAAGCTAAAATAGGGTTCCTCATTCGGCATTGATAATTCTTCAATTAGGTACAGATTTTGCTCAATTTTTAATGATTTCTATATTTTTGAGATCGTTGCTTCTTATTCTAGCTAGCTCGTACCTCAATTTCTGAAATTGTTCATGATTTTGAATGATGCCATTGTTGAATATTTGAGTTCTTTAATGTTTAATGGAAGATTATAAAGGTTTAATGATAGTTTTAGAAGTTTTATAAAGTGATTTTTTTTGATAAAAAAGTCAAATAGGGATTAAATTATGAAAATGTTAAATGTGGTAGTTAAAAGTGTGAAATAATGAAAGAAATGGACTGCTAGAAGTCCTTATAAAATTCAGCTACCATGGGATTATGGTTGAATTGTGTAATTTTGCATTTTTATGTGTTAAGGACTAAATTACAAAGTAGTCAAAAGTATAGGGGTAAATTTTTTATTTAGCCGAAATGAATGTTTTAGGCTAAATTGAATTGAATGAAAGTTTGAATGAGTTAATTTGTTATTATATAGATCAAGATAAACAAATACCGAAACTAGATTGGGAAAAAAGAAAGGTTGACGAATAAACGATAGTTTTCATCCGAGCAACTCAAGGTAAGTTCGTATAATTAGAATCGAACTTTTATATGCTAGAAATTATTGAAATGAATGTGTATAATTGAAATAATTGAAATATGAATGTTTTATTGATGTAATGTATTTGTTCCCCGAGCCTCGTTTGAACTGTATGGATTCATTGGATACAAGTGACATGTTACTGGGATTACCGTTTTGGTCGAGCTCCTACATTTGTTATGGACTCACCTCAGCTCGTATGAGCTTTCCAATATATCAGCTCAAAAGAGCTTACTATTTCCAGGTCATCGGAGCTTACCGTTTCAGCTCAGATAAGCTTATCATTTCACCTCGATAGAGCTTACTGTTTATCAGCTCAAGAGGAGCTTACCGATCATGGCTCAAAAGAGCACATATGTTAATGAATTGATGGATTACTGATGATTGTTCACTTGAGTATCCTTTAAAGTTCTAATAAGTTCAACAGGCCTAAATACTGTTTATACAGATAAGTTACGAATTATAAATGTTACTAGTGTTATTTATATGATATGTAAATTTTGGAATGATGTAAAGAATTGTATTAGTGGATGATTTTATATAATTTTCAAATGACTAACATGTGATGTATACTTGTGATTAGGTGTTACTTAATTGAATTGTTGGCCTTTTAATGTTTCTTTAATTATATATAAGTGGTAAGTTTAATTCTAAATTATACGGGCTTACTAAGCTATAAAGCTTACTCTGTTTCTTTTTCTATGTTTTTTTTAGAGGCTCGTTAGCTCACTCGTTTCAGACAAGTCAGAGTTGCACATCACACTATCCAATTTCTGATCGGTACTTTTGATCTTGTGGATATATGTAAAAATGGCATGTATAGGCTAGTTTGAAATATGTTAGTTATGTTACTGGATATTATAACTTTGGCATATTTTTGTGTAAGTTAAGCCATGTGATTTGGCTTCTTTTGATGTTGTATTTTGGTTGAATTGAAGTATTCAATTATGGTGTGTTTTAACAAGGAATGATGGAATTGAATTATACAAGTGAAGTCTTGTTATATTGATGTTAGATGAATGGATTATGCATGTGGTTAAATAGGTATTTGGATATGTAAATGGTAAGTTTTGGTATGACTTATAATGTGTATTGAAATGATTATTTTGGCTGTTTATTGAGTTATAAAAATGTGGTCAATTATGCTTATGATGTGTTTATAGGGTGGCAAAATGGCTTTGAAAATAGCCTATTTTTGTCCACATGGGCAGGGACACGGGCGTGTGTCTCAGCCTAGTGTGACACACAGTCATGTTGCACGGCCATGTGTCCCCTGCTGTGTAAAAAAATTGAAGTCTGTATGCTCCACACGGCCTCACACACGGGCATGTGACCGACCGTGTGGTACAAGTCAGTATACCCCCTTACATGGCACACGGCCTAGCACACGGGCGTGTGACTTGGCCGTGTTGCATAAGTTAGTATACCCTACATTTTCGGCACGGCCTGATACATGGGCGTGTGTGGCCATTTTGAAGGGCACACGGGCTAAACACACAGGCGTGTGGTTGGTCGTGTGACCTAAGTCAGTATCCTCTCCAGTTTTCAAACAGCCTGACACACAGGCGTGTCCTCGGTCGTGTGACACAAGTCAGTATGTATGCCTCATTTTCACACAAACTAAGACAGAGGCGTGTCTACTAGCAATGTGAGGCAAACGGCCTATTCACACGGGTGTGTGGCACTAAAAAAGTGGAAATTTTTCTATGTTTCTGAAATTTTTAATATGTTATGATTTAGTCCCAAATGCATGATTAAAGCTTTGTATGCTTGTTTTAAGTACATATTGAATGTGAATGAATGATATAGACAGAAAATAGGTGTTATCAGATAAATAATTATTTTAAACTGAGTTACAAGTCCAGTAATGCCTCTTAACCTATTCCGATGACGGTTACGGGTTACGGGTGTTACAGGCCTAAAGTTCACAAATGCTGTTGTATAACACCCCAAACCCGGCCTAGATATTATGGCCGAATCTGGCGATGTCACATGATAGCGTTTAAAATTAAGTTGTCACAAAAAAATAATTTTCATTTGTTTTCTGATAAACCGTAATTTATACATATTTTTTATCCCATGCTTAACACATTTATGGATGATTTCTCCTTAGATTTGGTGAATTCGATGCTCCTAATTCTTTAATTTCATGTTTTATACTTAGATGAGCATAGGAAAGTAAAAAGAGCAAGAAACGGGCTGAAAATGAAGAAAATGGACCCACATGGGAAATCAACACGGCTTGAACTTCCTCACACGGGTGTGTCACATGGCCGTGTTTCTTTGGTAGGATAGAAGCATGACTTACACAGGTAGACTACACACCTGTACCTATTCAACAGCCTTGACCACGAGCTAGAGTAATTGCATACGGGCATGTCCCTGTCGAGCCCAAGTATAACCCTATTCGAAAAAAGCCAATTTTGAGGGCTCTTAGGCATTCCAAAGCCTATTTAAACACCTAAAGAGGCACTTAGAAGGAGGGAAGTAGAGTAGGAAGCAAGGAATTACTCAAGGAAAGCCGATTGATCCATCTCAGAAGCTGAATTCATCATCAAGACTGAAGATCTCCCTTCAAGTTCCTTCAAGAGTTTTGGGTTTCTTATGTTTTGTTATCTTTATGCTTTTGAGTTGTTTTCCTTCGTAAGTATGAACTAAACCCCCTAAATACCTAAGAGGAATAAAACCTAAGACGGATCTTGTTATTATTATCTGAACTGTATGATAAATATTTGACTTGTTCTTAATTATGTGTTCTTAATTCTTGTTTTAATATTCCAGGATATTGATTCAAGCTAAGCTCTTATTCAAAGAAGGAACAGACCCTGTCTAAGAGTAAAATTTTCATAATTAAGTGGAGTTGATTGCGCGCCTAGAGATAGGGTGACAAGATTTTTCCGAATTAGGGTGAAACCTAATAAGGGAATCCATAGATCGAGTTAATGCAATTCTAGGGTGTTAATTAGAAAGATATTTCAATTATTCAACCTAGGGTTAGACGTTATTAGTCTCAAGAGAGATAATAATATAACTTAGGGATTTCTACGGATCAAGTCAAATGAATAAATCGTCTGATTTAGAATCAAATAACAAGTGAAGTCTAGGTGGATTTTTCCTTAGTTATTGTCTTAATCAATCGAATTTTCCCAAAAGTGTTTTCCCAAATTTTCTTTCTGTGCATTCTTAGTTTAGTAATTAGTTTAGATAACCAAATCTCTTAATTTTTAGGCTAGATAATAAAAAGGAAGTAAATACTATCGTGGTTCCTTTAAGTTCAACAATCCAGTCTTACTAAACTATACTACTGTTCGATAGGTACACTTGCCTTAATCATGAAAAAAAGTTAGTCTCAAGAACGATTCATTCATAAATCTTTAAAACTTGTCACGAATATCATGTACCAAGTTTTTGGCGTCGTTTTTGAGGAACTAGGATATTAGGAACACTCAATTTTTATTACTTTAGCCATTTTACTTTTATTGCAATTTAAATTTTTATTTTCTTTTCTAATTCTTCATTTATTTTCTTCTGACAGGTTTTTTTAGTTTATGACTAGAAGAAACCCGTCAAGACCATTACTGTTCGATAGTAAGATCGATCGCACAGTTCGTAGAAACTTAAGAGAAATAATGCGAAGCTTAGATACACAGAGGAAGAGCAAGAGGACGACACTTCAACCACAACTGAGAAGATGGCTGAAAACTAAGAAAATCCGCTACCTCCTGCGATTGCTGCTAATCAGAATCCTGCTCTACGTACTATGTCTGATTATGCTAAACCTTCTTTAACAGGAACTGAATCGAGCATAGTTAGACCTGTTGTAGCTGCAAATACTTTTGAACTGAAACCTAACACAATTCAAATGATACAACAATTTGTTCAGTTTGATGGTTTGTAGGACGAAGATCCGAACGCTCACTTGGCAAACTCTTTGGAACTATATGATACATTTAAAATTAATGGCATTTCTGATGACGCCATTCGCCTTCAGTTATTCCCTTTTTCATTGAGAAGCAAAGTTAAACAGTGGTTGAATTCGTTACCACAAGGGTCAATCACTACTTGGGAACAAATGACCGAAAAGTTTTTACTAAAATATTTTTCGCCGGCTAAAATGGTTAAATTACGTAATGATATCTCTTCTTTTGTACAGATGGATTTAGAAACACTCTACGATGCATGAGAGACATACAAGGACCTCTTGAGAAGATGCCCTCACCATGGGTTACCACTCTGGCTACAGGTTCAAATGTTTCATAATGGCCTGAATCCTTCAACTCGACAAATGGTTGACGCAACCACTGGTGGAACCATCAATAATAAGACACCTGAAGATACTTATGAATTTATAGAAGAGATGTCACTGAATAATTATCAGTGGCAAGTCATGAGGACAAAGCCAACGAAAACAGCCAACGTTTATAACATCGATTCGGTCACCATACTCTCTAATCAGGTAGAACTCTTGAATAAGAAAATTGATCCATCTTTCTTTTTCATAAAAAAAAACCGGTGCTCCCCACGGAGACACACTAGGACGGATGAATCCACGATCCAGTAGCTCTCGAATCTGAACCTTATGCTCCATGAGCTCATTTGGTGCCATTCTATAGAGAGCGATGGACACCGGAGCTGTACCAGGAAAGAGCTTAATCCTAAACTCCACTTCTCTATTTGGAGGTAACCTCGGTAGCTCTTCAAGAAAAACTTCTGAAAAGTCCTTAACCATCCTGATATCCTTCACCGAAGAATCCCCAGAATCTGAAACACTGATATAGGCCAAATATGCCTCACATCCCTTATGAACCAATTTTTTGCCCTTAGTGCAGAAATCATATTCAATAAGTAATTTTGACGTTCTCCAATTACGACTACCTCACTGTCCTCTTTCGTTCTCAGTACAACCCTTTTTGTGGCACAATTTAAGCTCACTCAGTGCTTAACCAACTAGCCCATTCCCAGTATTAGATCAAACTCTCCAAAAGGCAGTTCCATCAAATCAGCCAGAAAGATAGCCCCTTGAACCTCTAAAGGAACATCTCTAAATAGTTTGTTAACCCTTATTGACTGCTCTAACGGACTCAATACAGTGACTTCACTTGTAGTGCTCTCAACTGGAATACCCAAGTTTTCAAATACGGTACAAGCTATATAGGAGTGAGTGGATCCTATATCTATCAGTACAGTATAAGGTACATTATAAATAAAGAACATACCCATAATGACGTCCAGAACATCTCCATCCTTTCGGCGACATGCAGCATAAATTAGAGCTGGCTGCCTCACCTCACTATGACCAGCACCTCTACCCAGTACTCTCTGACCACAGCCAACCTATTACCACCTCTGGCCTGACCATGGCCTCTCGGTGGCTGCTGAACCGCTCTTGGTGGTGGTGCAGTACCAGTACTCAGAGCTTGCATCTGATCGGACCTCCACAGACACTCTCTAATACGGTGCTTTAATGGACTGCACCTCAAACAAGCTCCAGTTCTTTTCCAACACTCACTCTGGTGGCGTCTACTGCAGTCAGTACACGGCGACTGTCCAGTAGTATCGATAGGCGCCCCAACTCTGATGCCCATCAACTCTAGCCTTTTTCTCAGGCCTCTGAATAAAACTTGAGGGCTCCGACTCCCTCATGCTCCTACCTTTCTCTCGGTTCTAGCGCTTAGCTCGCTTCACTTCCTCGACGATCTTTGCCTTATCAACCAGTTCAGCAAAGTATCGCTCCCTCTGTGGAGCTATTAGAACCCTCAAGTTATCCCTAAGGCCGTCCTCAAAGTGAACGCATTGTTCATACTCAGTCGCTACCATACCTCGTGTATAGTGGCTCAATCTCAAAAATTCGACCTCATACTCGACCACTAATATATCTGCCTGAGTCAAATTTAAGAACTCCCTCCTACGGGTATCCACATAACTAGCCCCCACATATTTCCATTAGAAAGCAGTCTTAAAGAACTCTCAGGTCAGTCGATTAGGCTGAGTGCCCTCCTTAACAGTGAGCCACCACTGGTAAGCCTCATATTTTGCAGTGACACTGCACCCTTCAGTTTCTGCTCGGAGGTGCAGTCTAAATCGTCCATAACCCTTCCTCTGGCCTCAATCTAGTACTTAGCCACGTTAGGGGCAACTCCAGCTATATCTCTAAAAATCTTGGCTCTATTAGACCGGAGTCGTTCTATAACCGACCCATGGCCTCTAACTTTAGAATTGGGCCCAACGACCCTCCTTAAAATCCTCAACATGGCTGGGACAATGCGTCGTCCCCAGCCGCTCGATCATGAGACCCAGACCCAGACCCAGTCTCTATAATAGGTGCCATCGGTGTCTCGCTAGTGTCTAAATTTAACATACAGCCTAGTGAAGAGGACTCAGCTCAAGCCCCTCTACGGCCTTTACCACGGCCTCTTGTACCTCTTTCGCTAGTACCTCGTGTGTTCATTATCTAATCGCGTTCATCTGTGTTAACAGTTTTATGCATCAGTTTACAGTTTTAGTAATTATTAACAAAAGTTTTACGTAAAACAGTATCAGTAATTCGGAGTTTGTTTTCATACTACGCAGTGTCTATCAGTTTAACTATAGTCTTAGTGTACACTATCTTGAGTGTTTTTGGTACAGTTTATCTATAATAGTCTCAGTATATACTACCTATAGTTGTTTCAATCAAAAATATATAACAGTTATAGAGAACTCACAGAATCAGTGTCGGAGACTCAATGTACCACACGTTCAATAAAAATATTCTGGTATTCAAAAATAAGTTAAAAATAAGTTTTTCTTTAAAACCTAAATCCACAGTCGAGTTTTATAACTTGGCTCTAATACCACTAAATATAACACCCCAAACCCAGCCTAGACGTTATGGTCAAATCTGATGATGTCACATAATAGCGTTTGAAACTAAGTTGTCACAATAAAATAATTTTTATTTGTTTGCACTTTTTGCCCTCAAGATCGTTACTTATTTATTCAATCACTTTAACATATTTTGTTGCGAAAGCTTTTAAAAGTCATTTGTGTAAATCGTGTGTTTAGAGAAAACTTTGCCTTTTTGAAAATCGAATTTTTAAAGGTCTAGTAATTATAATCCAAAACTAGTAAAATCCCAAATTTAAGGAAAAATATATATAGGCCATATTACATCAAAATAAACCCAAATAAAAGTAAATTCATAAATAGGTAATAGATAGTGTAATAGAAGACATGTGGTCACCCCTGAGTTCTCCACCGCACTGATCCGCCTATGTCTGGGGGTTACCTGCATAGATTAAGTAGAAGGGGTAAGTTTACGTAAACTCTGTGTGTAATCCCCATACAACAATCAAACAGTAAATAAATAATCATAGTCTGGGCCTAAGCCCTCTATAATATCAATATTAGTGTCAGTTGGGCCATAGCCTATCTCAGTAACAGATATGCAGATACAAAAAAAATCCTACCTAACTATAGCCTCTACACTTCATCTCTGTCCAACCCTACACTCCATGTGAGGATATAATAAACCCACCCATCCCTACACTCCAAATTAGTACTGGATGCAGCACTAGACAGTGATTTGCAGCTGAGCTACCAGTAAATTAGGCTCGAAGCCTTTCAGTACACTTCCTCCTGTCAATATCAAACCCTAACCCGATGCAATGCAACATGCAATTATGTCATGCTATCTCATAGTAATAGTTCATACAATATTAGTTCAGTGAAATATTATCATGCTCAAATACTTATATGTGTGTGACAGTCATTCAGTCATTTCATACAATTAGGGTCTAGGTAAACTTACCGACCTTACAGTAGGTTCACAGTCGTCTCGGGCGACTCGTGCAACTTTAGCAAAAAAATTAGTGAAAATGGGTTCACACGCTCGTGTTGTTTGCCTGTGTGGGCCAAAATGCCCGTGTGGCCCACACGGCCTAAATTGGCCTTGGTCGTATGGATCACACGACCTGGCCCAGAATCCCACACGCCCATGTGGTTTGCCTCTGTGGGCCCACAAGTCAGTGTGGCCCACATAGCCCAAATCAGTCAAGCTCGTGTCTCTCACACGGCCATGTCTGGTGCGTATGGCCTGGCTTCGTCGACCACACGCCCGTGTTCTATCACACGGCCTACTACACGAGTGACCACACGCTAATGTGGCGTCGACAGAAGGTTATTTTGACTTTTTTTCGAACCCAGTTTTCTGCATTTCGGGTACACACCTGTGTCGTTTTTTATGTATAAACCATCATGAGCACTCCAGTACTTAAGATTGACCAATATTTCACTTAGTTAATCATTTACATAATCGAATTAACCAATCCCGAAATAATGTACTCTTTCCTTGAGCGATAAAAACTTACCCCTAACACTTCTTATTGGTTTGTTTACGGAATAGTATGATGAGAGCCTCAATCCCCACGAAACGCTGCTGCCAAAAAATTCAAAATCAGACTAACGAGAATACAAACAACATTTAAGAACGATAACAACCACCATACACTTACCATTCGTGCGTGATTAACAATACAGAGGGAGGGATAGAAAAATACCAGTAACGAAAGGACAGGAAAGAATTCAGGAAAAGAAATTGATAATGGAAGACGGAAAAACTCAGATAATTTCGGCAAAAGGAAAAAGAAAACGGGAAAAGACGTCAATTTTCTGCAGAGAATTTCCTTTGGAATAACATTTTTACTCAAACTCCTAGATTCACTCAACCACTCACCTACTACTTAGAATCCCAACTCTACTGAAATACCCTCACAGAAATGAGCAAAAATTAGCAAGGATTCGAACTCAGGACCATCAGCAAGCCAACACACTACTTAACCACCAGACCAACAGGCCCATTCTGATATGATTCTACCAATAATTAAACTTAAACCCTACAGGCCAGGTTAAGGCTTCACTTAGAAAAATGCAAAAATTTTCCCAAGACAGGGCTTGAACTTGGGACCTCACACACACTCCTAGAACACTTAACCACTGAAGCAGATATAGATTTGTGTCAAAATTTACAAAAGCTGAAAAACAAATTTTGGGGCGTTACATGCTGCATGCAAAATATCATATCCCCAAGCTATAACAGGGAGTTTTGTTCTCATAAGCAATGATCTAACTATTACTTGGAGGCGTTTGATAAACGATTCAGCTCAACCGTTTTGCATGTGAACATGAGCTACAGGATTTTCAACTTTTATCCCAATTGACATAAAATAATTATTCAAAGTTTGGAATGTAAACTCGCCAGCATTAGCAAGATGAATTGTTTTAATTGTATAATCTAAAATTGATCATTTAAACAAGCAATCTCACAAACGACAAGTTGTGCGTTGATAATACATATTGATTATTTTGTAGATGCATCTACCAAAATCATATAATATCACAACCATCCACATGGTGGATGAATGAGCCCATATTCATTTTAGAAACGCAAAACTCTAAATCTCAACTTTAACTAATGAGCTTGTAATAATCAATTATCTTTGAGAATAAACAACAAATGAGAATTCTTTAAGTTAAAGAAACTTCTGTTCCGTACTGAATGTCCATATGAATTCTCTATTTTTTTTCATCATATATGATCTAGGATGGTCTAACCGTTCATATCAAATAGTAAAAGTATGTGCTTTTACAAACTTTTAGTTTGTAGTAACATGTGTCTCAATTGCATTAATATGTGCATAGTATAACCTGATGAAAAGCAGATACTCTTTGCAAAACATATTTCTTTCCACATTCAATATTTTAACATATAGATATTCAATATTTTCTCATTTGTAGTCTTGATATGATATCCATTTCAGTGAATATCTATAAAGCTATTTTTTTTAGACTTTAAAGAAAAAATGCATCATCTATAATATACTTTACCCTCGAAAAATACTATTATAGCTCTTCCAAGCCTTTTATTACTTTTGCATTTACCTAATAAGATATTAAATGAGAATAATCTTTTACTTTAAAGATAGAACATGTTATAGCAAAATCTACATAACATATGTATTTATTCTTGGGTTTAACCAAAAATTAGAAATTTTCATATTTTTCTTTAAAAGAAAACATTATTTAAGAAATATTGCAAATAGTCATGGAAAATATATAAAACTATTTTTATGAGGAAAATTAGAAACATACAAATAAGCTATATCATTAACGCCTTTAAAATCACCATCCTTGTATGCATAGTTAGCTTTAGCATTATATATATATATATATATATATATATATATATATTTGAAAAAGCTATCATTCATTTCATCATTTTGGGCTAACGAAATTTGCCTCAATATAGTTTTTATTCTTCTTCTTCTTTTAATGGATGCTTTGATAAAGTTTTACTAGATGCTTAAACGTACGTCAGGTACATGACTAATGCATTTTTATACCACATCGGTAGTATGAATTTTCAATAACCTTCAAATATTTTGACTACAATTTTTTTGTTTTACATTATTATTCGTTTTCTAGTGATTAGAAGTATTACTGGTCTAGTACATTTCCAACCACATCCTCAATTACAATGACAACCATGAACTCTATATTTTCATTTTTCATAATTGTTATGTATTGTTACATTCACTTCGGGGAATGGAGCATAATTAGTGAAACGAATAACTTGTTATTTTGTTTAGCTATAAGAATACATGATATCAATTTATAATACTTTTTAAAACATTTTAAACAGTAAGCAGAGAATTATTGACCCAATCAAGATTACCACTAAGCTACATGTGAACATCAAATAAAAGGAGTAAACAATTTTAAAAATATTATTCTCATTACTACAAATAAAACAAGGGTGGAGGTATGGAAACCCATAAAGAAATTCTTGGGTGCAAATGCTTGAAAGAAAAATTCTTTGTGAGCTTTGATCATCTTTATACAAGTTAGCATGTACTAACCTTGCCGTAAAATCTAGTTATTATAGCTAAACTAAATGCATTAAAAATATATATTACATTTTACCAGTGCATAATGATCAATAATTAACCAGGTTTACTCGGTTAAGTTGAAATGATGCATGGTGGATATTTAAAAAGAAAGAGAAGTGGTAACTTCCATCATAAATCAACAAATTAAATGGAAAAAACTATGAACAGTAATAACAATAAAAGAGGTAATATTCATCAAGAATTTCAAGAGCTACTTATAGAAAATGTCAAATAGTGTATTGGCCAATCATATTTTAAATAAAATTAAGAACTTAATGCACATGTCAATTGAATGCAAAACACACAAAATTAACAAACAACAAATCTCTTTCAAAAAATGCCTGATAGGTTACATATAACATTATGCATTAACATGAAATCCCAATCTACCACGTAGTCCATAAATAATAAATCCATGAAAGAGTATGCAAGCAGCAATGTAAAACAAACAAACAAATAATATAATATAAAATTTTATGCAAATTATCTAGATCAAGAAAATAAGATATAAATTAAAACAAATTGAAATAATTTAAAAAAATTACTAACCTTTTAAAAAAATGGTGAAAAAATCAAATAGTTTAACAAAAAAAAAAGATTTGTATGCTCTGAATATTTCTCTTTCTATCAAAATATGATGAACAAATTAAAACAATTATGAAAATACGTATGTCGTATATAGTTTAATGGAAGATTTATAGGCAAGCGTGAATTTCACTATGAGCTTGTAGAGACTCCTACTGATAACGTGTTATCAAATAATCAAGTAAAAGAATACTAAAAAAGTAAACAATAGATCAAATCAACAGATAATTTTCGCGTATCTCATTTCACTCATATAAGGGTTTTATTTATAATTATTGCCATTTAATACAACACACATAAATGAAGCTTAGTTAAGTGCTTCATTAACACAACTTGCATATTTACTTTCATAATGAATGAGAGGGATTTTATCTCATAAATAAAGAGATTAGAATTTGGACATTCACATTTATTTGTAACAGTTTATTTGACTTTTTATTTTTAAAAGTTTTCATTTTTTATTTTTTCATCATTTGAAAATTTTTATTTTATTTAATATTTTCATATTTTTCATATTTTAGAATAAAATTTTATCATTTTATAACTTGGAATAAAGTTTTATCATTTTTATAACTTGGAACTTAAATGTTAAGAAATTAATAATTAAATCTAAATTAAAAACTACACTATTAACTTTTAATTAGGAATGCATTTGGATGAACGATGAATTTTTTACTATTAATATAAAAATAATAATGAAAGTGAAATTAAATATCATAATATGAGAGAAAAATAACTAAATGCACTATCAACCGTCTATTCAAACGGACCATAAGAAATCAATAATTTTTAAGTGCAATTACGAGAAATTATTCGCATTTAAGGGTTTATTTAATTGTTTTTTCAACCCCTAAATTTTCCGGTTGGAAGTCAAATCCTAAAACGTATTCCTCTTAATCAATCTGACCCGTCAAATTAGAATACCAAAAAGAAGCTACTCAACGTGGCACCATCTAAGCCGTATATTCACCAAAACATAAGCCTTTTAATTTCATATTTTAAAATTTTAAAATTGTTTTCCTTGTGAAGTTAATTTCCTTTCAAGGCGCTAATAAAATAAAATACAAGAGACCAAGGAGAGACTGGTTGGTAGCTAATCGTGTTCTTTGTTCTTCGGCTTCACCGTCTCGTTTAGGTAACGACACCCCTATTTCCCTTAATCTTAATTTCACTAGACCTCTTTTTGGAAGCAATTTCTGGTTATAATTTAATCGTAATTTATCCTCACCTGTTTTTTCCCTATTTCAATGATTTCATTTCCTTCCTCCCTTCTCAACTAATATCGATCGGTTACTTCCATTATCTTCCTCCTCTGCTTCCAATTCTAGGGTTCGGATCGCACCAAAATACGGGATTTTTTACTGTCGATTATATAAATAATTGGCTTCTTTTTTAAATGACGAGTGCGGGCAATGAAGAAGTCGATGCAGTGCTCAGTGACGTGGAGTCTGATGAGCCGGTACCGATTGTTATTAAAGATCCGTCTCGAGAGGATGTATCGGTCGAGAAATTCCGTGAAATTCTGGCGGAGCTCGATCGCGAGAAACAAGCACGAGAAGCTGCCGAGAATTCCAAATCAGAACTTCAAGTTTCGTTTAATCGATTAAAAGCTTTGGCTCACGAGGCGATTAAGAAGCGAGATGAGTGTGGGAGACAACGTGACGAAGCTCTCCGCGAGAAAGAAGAAGCTTTGAGATCGAACGATAACTTAACGGCGCAATTAGCTGAAGCTAATAAGATTAAAGACGAGGTTACGAAACAGAGAGAAGATTTGGCGAAGCAATTGGAGGAAGCGTCCAAGGGAAAAGATGGATTGCGATCGGAGATCGAGACTTCTGCTCATATGCTTGTTTCAGGTATAGAAAAAATATCTGGAAAAGTTAATAATTTCAAGAACTTCTCTGCTGGAGGATTGCCGCGATCGCAAAAGTACACCGGACTGCCCTCCGTTGCTTATGGAGTCATCAAAAGAACAAACGAGATCGTTGAAGAGCTCGTTAAACAGATCGAAACCACAACCAAATCTAGAAACGAAGCCAGGGAGCAGATAGAGCAACGAAATTACGAAATTGCCATTGAAGTTTCTCAGCTTGAAGCTACAATAAGTGGGTTACGAGATGAGGTGGCAAATAAAACTAATATAATTGAAAATTTAGAGAAGAATATAGCTGAAAAGGATGGGAAGATTGGGGAGATTGAAAAAGAGATGTCGGAGAAGATTAATTTGGCACAGGATGAATTAATGGAGTTGAGGAACTTGACCAGTGAATATGATGATAAATTGAAAATTTGGCAGATGAGGATGGAATTACAGAGACCGTTACTGGTTGATCAGTTGAATTTCGTTTCTAGAATTCATGAAATTATTTATGATGTTATTAAGATTGTTGATGCTGATAATATGGATCAGTCAGATGTATCGGAGTCCTTTTTTCTTCCACAAGAGACAGATTCTGTGGAAAATATACGCGCTTGTTTGGCGGGGATGGAGTCTATCTATGAATTAACAGGAATTCTTGCTGGGAAAACAAAGGACTTAGTGGATGAAAAGAATCGTGAAGTAAAGAGTTTAAACGAAACAGTTGCTCGATTGATTAAGGAGAAAGAACATATTGGTTCTTTACTTAGGAGTGCATTGTCCAGGAGGATGGCATCTGAAAATAAGTCCAAAACTAACGAGTTGTTTCAAACTGCTGAGAATGGTTTGAGAGAGGCTGGAATTGACTTCAAATTTAGTAATCTTATTGGCGATGGAAATAAAGCTGAAGATCCAGGCTCAGACCAGGATGAAATATACACTCTGGTTAGATTTTTTCTATTGCCATTGATTTGTTAAATGTTCTCTTTAAGTTTGCATAGTGTTTCAAGGTCATATCTTTCCCTTTTGAGGTTCTATTATGTCATTTGACAGGCTGGTGCTTTGGAGAATATTGTCAAAACATCTCAGCTTGAGATAATTGAACTGCAGCATTCTGTGGAGGAATTAAGGTACCTGTTATTTCGGATTTTTAAAATTGCACAAAATCAATATTCTATCATCCTGCTTTTGTATGGGATGATTAAAGGAATATTAGGAGTAGAATAGGTTAACATAGAGAGTTTTTCTGCATGAACTGAACTCCATACTGTTCTAATGTATTAAGGGCAGAGTCGAGTGTACTTAAAGAACATGTGGAGGCTCAAGCCAAGGAGCTCAACCAAAGAATGCATCGTATAGAGGAGCTTGAAGAGAAGGAGAGAGTAGCAAATGAAAGTGTAAGTAACATCTCTCTCTCTAATTTTTACAGTAAACTAGCTTAATGTTTGTTCCCATTTTCTTGGAGTACAGTTATCAGATTCTTAGGTTAATTTTAAGTGTTAGAAGAACTGACTAAGTTGCATTTATGCTTCTTTGTGGACATTTAATGCTGACTTAACTAATGTGAAGGTTGAAGGACTTATGATGGACATTGCTGCTGCGGAGGAAGAAATTACAAGATGGAAATCAGCAGCTGAGCAAGAGGCTGCTGCAGGAAGAGCTGTAGAGCAAGAGTTCTTAGCTCAGGTATGTTTGCTAAGATGCTACAGGTCTTTTAATAGATACTATATATCTTGTTTTGTGAACAGTTATCGAAGGTCTTTGTGGTGGCAGTTTTGAGTAGTCATCATCTTGAAGTTCTGCTAGTATGGAATTTACAATTTAGCTGTAGACTGAGGTTTGAATCTTAACACATCTAGACAAGATCAAATGCATCTAACGTTAAAGAATAATATGCCGCAATAATAGGAGAATCATATAGGCTATGTTGTAAAGTCAAGTAGGTTTGGATTGTAAAATGAGATTAAAACCAAAACTGTGTTTTTGTGTTTGGTTGATGTACATACTTCCAGTGGGGAGGGAAGCGGTTGTTTACTAGATATACGCTAAGTGACAATATATTTGGATAACTTGTAGTTGTATAACATTTCCATAGGGCATAAGCTGGAGAAACTTACCAAAAATAACCTCAAAAAGAGTTTTTTTTTTTATTTTGGTTTCTTTTGTGGATGGTATTTCTTGAGAAGAATTATTGAATCAACCAACCTGATGAGTTATTGTCAGGAGATAGTGTGTATTTTTGTAATCCAGTGAACGAAAAAAAGGCTATTATGAAAACATGGATGTCAAGCATTAGGGGCAAAGTGAAACAAATCCAATAATGCTGTTAAAATTTTGACAGTTCAGTTAGCTTTTTCATCCAAAAAAATCCAATTTGACTAATTTTTGAAAGTTGAGGGCCAAAGTGAAAAAAAAAAAAAATAGGGCCAAAGAGACAAAATGGGTAAACATTAGGGGATAAATTTATCATTATGCCTTTAAAAATACAAGAAAATGTTTGGGAATAGTCAGTTGCACCTAATTATTTGATGTGATGCAACTGTATCTTATTATTTTTCTTATTACCAGATATCAATTTACTCCTAATCATCATGATTTAATAAATATCCGCAGCTATCAGCAGTTAAGCTGGAGCTTGAAGAGGCGAAGCAAGCCATGTTAGAATCTGAGAAGAAGCTAAAATTCAAAGAAGAAACTGCTGCTGCTGCCATGGCAGCAAGAGATGCAGCTGAGAAATCATTGAAGCTGGCAGATATGAGGGCAAGTAGGCTGAGGGAAAGAGTAGAGGAGCTTACCCGTCAGCTAGAAGAGTTTGAAACACGAGAAGACTCAAGGGGTCGAAATGGACCGAGATATGTTTGTTGGCCATGGCAGTGGCTTGGGCTGGACTTTGTAGGGTTTCATAAACCAGAGACACAGCAACAGAGTTCAAATGAAATGGAGCTTTCTGAACCACTTTCTGAACCTCTTCTCTGATTATACTTCTCTCTTTTTCTGTGTAAAATCAGTTCATAGTAATTTCATTCTTCAAAGCTCCTTCATTTGCAATGATTTTGTCACTTCTATAATTCTGACATGGCAATGATTTCCGAGAGTTGAATCTTTCTTGTTCATACTTCCATGGCAACGAATCTTTATAATCAAACTCATCTATTTTCCATTGTTTTGGTTTTCCTTTTCAATTCTGTTTTGTTCTTAATGTCATCATCGGAGTTTATCCTCTCTTTTCCTTTTCCCTTTTCTCTCTCTATTCATTTCAGGGCTTTGATCGTTGTTGAAAGAAAAATTATTGCTGTTCGTTTCAAACTATTTGAACAGGTGAGGAAGAGCAATTGATAGTTGAGGTCTCGATAGCTGCTTTTCGGTATGGCAAGTAGAAAGTAGCAAGGAGAGAGCCATTGGTGAAATCTCTGGTGAACAAAGAATGCTTAGTCGATACATGTGACTCAATGGAGTTCTTATATTCTCAAGGTACTTTCAGTGAAGTGAATGTTTATTGTTACTGCTTCTTATGTGGAGTAGTTGCTGATTTGTTTATAATTTGTGTCCTCCTATCTATAGATGTTGGTCAAGATGATGCAGCTTCTTCTATTTCTCTTGTATATTTACTCATGGGGGTCCTCTTTCTGTTGCTCTAACTAGTTTTTCTCCATTGTCAAATTGGTAATGCTGTAAGTAGATTATTGTTCAACATTTATGTTACTGTGAGCGTGGGGTACTGATATCTGTATTAAAAGTGAGTATATTTTATTTTTAAAAGTTTTTTTCTTATATTTGAAAGTGTTTTAGAGTATACTATTTTTAAACCCATGCATAAATAAAAATAATTTTTAATATAATACAATTAATGAAATAAACACTCTTGAATAATTATATTTTATTTTTCTTAAATATAGACCTCATTTAAAATAAATAAAAGAGCATACGAACTTTTGCTTAATAAAACTAAACTTCTTAAAATATTTTATGTTCTTCAAATATAAATGAATGATGAATGATGCATTGAATGTAGCACTTTACATAAATTTCGATTATAATATAAAACGCGATTTAAAATTTGTGTGCATGAAATAATAAACTGAATAAATTTTAGGAGTAGAAAGTTGTATATAGTCAAAGTTGCTATTTATTTATTTTTAACTATAAAACAATATGCCAAAACAATATTTTTCGTTCCTTTTCATTTAATTTAATATTATATTTTTTTGTACAATTCAATTTTTTTTCTTTTATTATTTAAGAATTTATTTCATTAAACACAATTAATTATGTTAAAAAATAAAAATATGTAAGATCACAACTAAAAAATTACCTTATAAACTTGATCTGAACTTTTAGCATTAAATTAACGGTTAATTTCATTATAAATATTTACAACCTCAAATTAACATCAAAGTTTTTATTTTTAGAGAACATCAAAGTTTTTAAGATACACTAAATTCTCCTTTCTCTCTCTCTCAAAAAAAAAAAAATCTCCTTTAATTATGTACCCTCGGGACAGTAGTCTAAATTCTGAAAAGTACGCATTAGTCATGTATTTTGTAAAAATTCTAAAATCATGTCCACATATAACGAGTTAAATGGCATTCACTTTTAATCCTTCAATTATTCGAATAAAGGAAAGATTTGTAATTTTTAGCTTCAGTGCTTCAAAATTTTAAGATTTTATCTTAATTTCTTAAATAAAATATTTTACTTTGTTCTTGCTTCTTAAAACAACTTCAAAACAATATTACGAAACAATACTATCTATCTTGAAACCGGAAAAAGCAAACTAATACAAATTAAAACCTGCAATTTCATAATTCTATTTTGTAAAAATTGAAAAGTTAATCTCTCTTATTTAATGTCAAATTTTTGTGAAGGTAATTTAATTAGATAAAATGCCAATAAATTATAAAAATTAAATTAATAATTAAAAGTTACTACAATAACTAAAATATACGTGTTTTTAAAAAAGTTCTCTGATGTCAACTTCCAGTAATATTGAGGACAACAATGAGTGTTCGACAGATAGCCGCAACACTAGAAAAGTCCGTTTCAAAGACAAAGGAGTGGATAGCGTAGAAATGTCAATAGACCGGCCTCTACTGTGTCATGGAAAGATATGCTATTGCGTAAATCCGTTGAGCCTGCGAAGGAACCAGGGGAAGATGGTGGAACATTTCACTAAGTTTCCCGCGGTTGCTTTCTCAGATCGGGTTCAGCAATACCTGTTAAAAGGATATGAAAACCACGATACTGGTGAAGTTTTGGGGTCGAAGCACTGGTTATGCTACTCTGCAAAATAGGGTCTCGAGTCTATGGCGACCCTCAAAACCATTTCAACTTATGGCTGTGGAGAATGGGTATTTTTTCGTATAAAATTTCAGAGGAAAGAAGATTATGAGAGAGTGCTCACCCAAGGACCTTGGATTCTCTTCGGCCAATATCTTATGGTTCAAATGTGGACATTGGATTTTAATCCATTCCAACTCTTCCCGTCGGTTGCTATGGCATGGATCCGACTGCCAGGACTTCCCGGTTTTCTGAACAATAAAAATATTCTTGGGGAGATTGGCAGATTAATAGGGAAGGTCGCAAAACTTGATTTCAATACGGACAATAGACTGAGGGGACGGTTTGCTAGAATGACAGTATTCATAAATTTGGATAAACCCCTAACTTCTTAGATCCTAGTCAACGGGAAATTAAAGAGAATCGAGTTGAATCCTTACAGTCTATTTGCTTCTCTTATAGAAGGTACGGCCATGTTAAGGAGCTTTACTCGTTCTCGTCTGACGATAAAGATTTTACCGGAGTTAATGAGGGGTCAAAAGTGGTTGAATCAGCATTAGGTGTTACGGCAGAAAACACAACTGAGTTTGGCCCTTGGATGGTTATTGAAAGGCGTCCTCCTCGGAATCTGAATGAAAATTGTAAAACGGCGGCTAAAAATCCGATTAGTGATGAAGGTGGTTTAGATTTAGGGCATTATTTTTGGGGTTAATGAAAAAGGGGAAGGGAATGTTTTGGGAGCTGATTTTTCGGGGGTTAAATTCAGGAAAGGAAATTTCCTTAAAAGGTTTTGAACGGGAACATGCTAATTTGAAAAGAGAAGGTCTGTTGGGTCGAAAAAGGTTAAAGAGAGTGTAGACGAGCTGGGTTGTGGCAGCATGAGTGGGTTTAAAAAGCAGGCTGAGTTTTTGGGGGTTATGCCTATAGTAGTTGCATTGTCTTATGAGGCTGGAGCTGTTTTGGGCCTAATTGGTAGCTTGGGGGCAACAACTGGTAAAGGCGCAGCTTGGAAACAGACAAATGATGCAAACGTAATGGTCCCCTCCCTTTCTGGACCAGATGGTGATAAACATTTAGTGGACCTTGGCGTTTCAAGCCCAATCGAAAAGACTATTGTGGCTGATGTTAATAATAGGCAGTTTAAAGCTACATTAGTGCCACAACATACTAGAATTATGATGGAAAATTATAAAACAAGGCCTAATGTTTTAGAGGATTTCCATTTAAAAGCCACTTCACATTTTAAGCCAACATTTGAAGGTCCGATTGAAATGGGGTTAACCCTTAGTTCAAAAGTGCTTGATCCTATGAAATATTCGGTAATGGTATTTAAGGATAATTTTGGGGCAAATTCACTGATTATTTGAGGTTGGTGGTTTGACGAATTTTGAATCAGGGGTTCAGGCTAAAAAATGCACGGGTCTTTTGGGAAAGGCACTACTATTAGGAAAATAAAGTTTCTTAATAAAACTATTAAGGACCATGGAAAGCGTTTCAAGGTAGTTAAAAATAACAAAGTTTCTCTTTTCTATTCGATGAATTCTATGGTGGCGCTAATAATTCTCAAATTGAAATCGAGCATAATTAAGGCTATAGTGGTTCCGGATAGCAAACAATAGAGTGTTTGGACTGATTCGATTTAGTAAAGGTTGGTTTTCTTCCCTATCCTATTTTTCTTGATTTTATGAGTTTGTCTATTTTTTCTTAAAATTGCCAAGGATGTGTCAGTAGTAAGTTTCCATGGATATTTTTTGGAACATAATTGGGATTATAAGCCAGACATTGTGGGTTTGCTTGAGATGAAATTTAGTGGTGGTAAAGCTGATGTGATTATTGCTAATCTGGGTTTTCAGTACTTTCATAGGGTTGAGGCTATAGGTTTTTTTGGAGGTTTTTTGATTGGGTAGAGGGGTTCTATTAGACTTGAAGTGTTGGGAAATGTGTCCATATTGTAGTAAACATGTAATTATTTTCTATTTACTTGAACGATGAATAAATAAATAAAGTTAATTCATATTTCACTATTATATCTTTTGTATTTTCTGTCTTTTATATTTTGCATGCATAGCGAAATTGTAACAAGTAAATATTACCTCCTTGATTGTCTAAAGTTCAAACTAAAGATAAATGGCATTGTAAAGAACGTTTACATTGTGAGAAAGAAAAATTACTTCAGTAGATAATCTAAATGAATCTGTAATCTCGTAAAAGAATCAAAGTGAGTATTTGATTCAAATACTAAGAAGGATTATTATGTCGTCTATAATTCCAATTGGGGAGATGACTAATCTTGGCTATTGGAGCAGTTGACTCCACGAGTAGAAACATAGATGTATTCATTGGTAGAATGATACGTTAGACTAGACCCAAGATGAATTAATTCTGAATCCGTTTGTGAATTAATTCACTTGTGACATTCATGGTGTGATTTACCTAAATCCCAAGTTAGTATCTGACCATGCGTATGTAACTCATGTTCTTTGATATAAGTGGAGGCTTATGCTCTAAAGATGATCGAGCCTATAGCCGGTATGTTGGGCACATGACTTGTGTATGGCATGGCTTTTCTAGCAATAGTGGAATTCATAACTCAATTAAAGAGTTAATAATATCCTCTCATTAGCATTATGTGGATTGATAAACATGGAACGTGGCCACAGGTTGCATGTTCTCGAACGAGCAACTTATCACAGTCATTTGTTAACAGTGATCATATTAATCATTAAGAAGACAATTGTGAGAATGAGATAAAATATGATTGTATTTGTAACAGGCCCATTTTGCTCGGTCCGTTTAGAAACAAAAATCCAAAAGAGACAGTCCATTTATACAAGAATTAACCCAAATACAAGCCCATAAGCCACAAGACCCGATTAACCCAAAAACTAAACACTATCAGCTAAAGAAAAAACCCTAGAATTGTGGATGTGCAGCCACTACCGCCAAGTCAGCACCTCGTCCCGAGGCTTCACGTTCCGAGGATCTGACATCCCCTTGCCCATGTGCGTCGTCCGCGTATCCAATGCTCGAGGTGCGGCTCCTCTCGCCCCCCTTGCACCAAAACGGCCACCTACAGCACCATTGACCCTCGGTGTACCTGCAAAAGAGAGTAAAAGAGGAAACAAATAGGGAAAGCAAGAACGCAAGCAGAAGCAGAGATAAAAAAACTTTAATAATAATAATAGATGCACAGTATTGTAAAGGCTATAAAATCCGGAATCGACAATGTAAAGGGGGATCTTTTTACAGCATATTAATAAAAAAATGTCAAAGCCAAAAAGGTGATTCTTTTTTGATCTGATATTTTGCAACTCTTTCTAGCAAGTTTTTGTTCCTTTTTATTTCGGTATTACAGGGATAATTTACAAAAAAAAAAAAGAGGAAAAGGACGAAGGAAGGTCACTTACCCGAGCCTTGAATCGTTAGTATCATCGTAGTTCTTCTCCGTTAGAATTAAATCCAGCAAAAGGGGGAGACTTTCTTTTTGATTCCTCATAGTTGAAAGTGTTAAACCTTTGAATATGGATCTAAACAGGGTAAAGAAGGAGAAGACCAACCCTTGTCGACCACCGTTTGCGGTCGCTACATGGTGGCTAGGGTTTGGCTTCTTCAAGGTTTGCACAAATGGGGAAAATGGAGCAGTTTTTTTGATTTTTTTTAAAGAAAAGGAAGAGGAATAATGAAAAAAAAACTTAAAACTAGTTTAAATGATGAAGTAAAAAACGGTGTTTCAGATCATTGGGCTATTTGCCACTTTGATCCTTCCGTTTCTATGCAATTGTCGGCCTAATCCTTTTCTTCCTTTTATTTTGTTTTTAGATTTTGTCCCAAGGTTTTGTGTCTGATTCATTTTAGTCCAGCATGAAACACTGTACAGAGAATTTAAGGATTAATTTCTGAATCAGTCCCCACTCTTTCTTCGCGTGTTCATTTAAATCTTGACTGATGTTTTGTTGTTGTTTTTTTACCTTTTAATTCATACCCAAGTTTTATCTTAATTTACATTTCCACCCTTAATCTTTTAGTTTCATCTTTTTATATATTATTTATTTATAAACTGTCCGTTCGTCTTAATTCATTTCATGTGTTCTAAGATGGTATTTATATATTGCAAACTGTTTTATTATATAAAAATGTTCATGCTCTTTACCTTAAACCATTATGTATATATTGCTTATTTATTTATTTCGTTATACACAGATCCAACATGTTTCGAAGTTCATATTATTATCACCATTATCATTATTTCTTCTACTTTATTACTATTATTATATTGTTACTAATAGTATTATCATATCATTAGGTTAGTTTAATTTTATATTATTACTTCGTTATACGTTTCGGTTTGCATTTATTTACATTTTACTTACATCACTATTATCATTAATTTTTTTTTTATCATCATTATTATTATCACTATTTTTATTTTATTTTTATAACCTAACGTATCATTATTATTACTTTTATTTTTATCATTATTACCATTATTTTATTATTTTTACTATTATTACTTATATTCTTTAATATCGTTATTAGTGTTATCTCTATTTTCTTTACTATTATTTTTATTATCATTATTTATTCATTTATTCATTATTATTATTATCATATTATATTTTTTCATATACGTTCATTACAAATTGTACTTTAAATATTGTTTATTTTGATTTGATTCTTTACTTCTAATATTTTTAAATTTTTCCCTTATATTTATTTATTACTTTATTATTATTGTTCTCACTATTATTTATTTATTTATTTCATCTTCACTTATTCATATTCAGTATTACTATTATTGTAATTTGTTTGTTAATATTACTATTATAACACATTAGTATTATCATAACATTCATTTGTTTATTATATACGGCTCGTATTGTTGTTTTATTATTTCCAACGAATTATGTTCAAATATAATTGGTCATCTTTGCATTATGTTTCAAAATAGCCTATCTCATTTTAAACTTACGTTTGATAAAATTTTAAGAAACAAAAAAAATTCAAAATAAGGCAATGTTTTGCGTTTTGGAATATTGAGGAATTGTGCTCTAACTTATGGGGTTTCGGTTCTCTCGTTGACTCTAAATAGCCAAACATCCTTTTGAGTTTTAAAATATATAGATTTCCAATTAAAATTAAAGACGAACTTGCACTCAGGAACTCACGATATCGTGTCCTAATTTACGGGATGTGATACTCCGATATCTCGAGACGAGGAAATCTTTAACGATCGTTGAGCTAATTCAAGCATTTTTAAAATCAATGTTAATACAAAAAGGGATCGTACTTCAAATCCATCCCCGAGTTTTAACTTTCGACATTAAGACACTAATTAATCAATTCGGTACCAATTTTTGGGCGTGTCGGGGTGCTAATCTTTCCTCACACGTAACCGACTCCTGAATCCTTTTCTCTCGAGTTTCGTAGACCAAAAACATCGTTTTAATAAACTAAAACTTTTTATTAAAGCAAAGGTGATCCTATCACACCAAATAAAGATCGGTGGCGACTCCCGTTTTAATTTTCATTTTCAAACAAAGTCGATTCCCGTTTTCAAAAAAATGGTTTCGACAGTATTGAGTGAACCTATTTAACTTAAAGGAATCAAGGATATCATTTGAGGGTAACACATACATGACGAGGTCATTGGATAAAGTAGTTGGATGACTTGCTTTCGTAAAGAGTATACAATAAGGAGTTTTCAATCATGGTACTTCCTGTGGATGACTCTATGGTTAAGTAATTGCGAATTATCAGAACGATGCTTCTGGACATAATTGTAATCACTAAAGCCTAATTGTATATGTCCGATTGATCCTTTTGCTAGCTCAACAAAAGCTCGATCGAACTACATTTGAATTAAAAGAAAATTCTATGGCTTTGAGAATAATTTAATTGAGTCGATTTATTTGATGTGGAATTAAATTAGGTAGTCGTGAGAAATGTTCAACTAGAGAATTTGATTAAAAATTTTCTTAAAAATTAATTTAAAAATCTAAGTGATTTAATTTTTTTAATCAAGTAAAATTAAATTAATCAAATTAATTAAAATTAATATGATATTTTTAGAAGTTAATTTACAAGTCAGACAATTGGCCCTATAGGTAATTGAACTTGAAATTTGGACTTGAGATCGTAAATTGGGTCGGGAGCCCAAAACTGAGACCAAGATAAAAAAATTGGTCGAATTGGGCCTAGTATGTTAAACCGGGCCAACAATCTTGTAACACCCCTTAATCCGTATCCGTCGAAACAGGGTTACAGAGTATTACCAAAACTTTCAAAACATTTTTTAGAGAATTCACGTAAATTACTATTCATTAACCAAGATTATTCATATCGTCCCTTAAATGGATCCTTGAGGCCCAATATGAACACTAAAATCAAATCGGGACTCAACTGGAAACTCTAAGAATTTTTCACTACATTTAAAAAATTTTCTAAGTTACAAGGCTCACATACCCGTATGGTCCAAGGGACACGACCTGTGACCTTGGGACATGCCCGTGCTGTGGGCCGTGTTCGACCCCATGTAACTCTATGACTTATGCATACGACCATGCCACACGCCCATGTGCTAGGCCTTGTGGTTAATTAATTTTCTTTGAAATTAGGTGCAAGTTTCAAAAGGCCAAGACACACACTCGTGTTCTAGGCCGTGTAGCACACTTGGCTGAGACATACGCCCGTGTCTCTGTCTGTGTGCTCAATTTTGAGCATTCTATTTTCTCGAATTTAAGGTGCAGGGGACACATGGCCTAACCACATGCCCATGTACCAGGCAGTGTGTCACACATGGTCTAGACGCACGCCCGTGTGTCTATTCATGTGGACAAAATAAAGCCATTTCTAGCTTTATTTCTCACCTAAAATCACACCAATGACCTGCACTTAAACTCACATCCAAATACCAACCATTTCAAGCATTCAAATTAGGCAAACTCTATCATTCAACATGGCATATCATTACATGTATACATACTTATAATCTTACCTTGGTATATTTCATATGATAGGCATAATTTGAACAACCACTTAACATGTATATAACTACCATAGTATGACATTACAAGTATATAAAAAACAACCATTACTAGCCATTCCAATGGCTAGATTACAAACCACATAATTAAGCCATCTATGGCCAAGTTAGCCTATACATGTTATTATACCAAAATGATTTTACTATATATATACCCAAAATAAACTAGTGGATAGTGTGATGATGCTCTAATGATCTCCAACCTTCGGAGCTTCCGAGCACTACAAAACAGGGAAAAATAAAACAGAGTAAGCATTACATGCTTAGTAAGTTCGTATAACGGAAACTAAACTTACCAATCCCATTTATTAAATCTAAGCATACAATAGCATGTTTTCCATCCATTTGGCAAAATTGCCTAAACACATGCATTCAATCAAACATGTTAGTCACAAAATCTTCACATTAATCAAGTAAACATAGATGAGCTCATCATGCAATATTCTTTCAAGACGTTATCATTTCATCTCATAATTCTCTCATCATGCCAAGAGTTTTGCCCTTTGAATCATTGAAATTTCGATGGATACTCAAGTAGTACACTCAAGGTGTACAATTCAATAACCCGTCAATTCTTATTCAAGAGCACCCATCAGGGTAGTTAATCAAAGAACACACTCTCGAGCCACATATCATATTACAGGATTACCAGTCTAGGCTAAATCCTTTATGTAATGCATGCTCAGAAGAGCTCAATTAGGATTACCAGTCCAGGCTAAACCCTAATTGTAATATATGCTCGAGGAGGATTATATCAGGATTACCCGTCTGGGCTAAATCTTTCCTATAATGAGATCAATAGGATTACTCATCTAAGCTAAATCCCGTCAACAAAAAATGCAGGACCTCATTCATTTCGGGAAAGCATATATATTCATCGAAATTCAATATTCAAACGGAGCTTAACCCTTTTTCACCGTTTCAAACATGTATTTAATTCTTCATCATACAAATAAAAAAATTCATATCAATATAAGTCACATTCCATACAAACACAACATTCAATTTAACATATTTACATGCTCGATTAAGTTACACACACTTACCACGACACTGGTTCACGTATAAAATCTACTAATTTGAAACCTTTTCTTTTCCTCGATCTAACCTCAAATTTGTGTTGTCCGGATCCATTTAAGCCATGAAAGTTTCTTCTCTCTCTCCTAGGGTTTCCCTGTATTTTTGGGGAAGAAGATGAGTAAATAAGATGATATATTCTTTTTCATCGTTTAATTAATTAAATTATTTCAAATTCCAATTTAGTCTTTGCCCTTTTTCTAAATTTCCATGGATGAGTCATTAAAATATATACATACTTTTCTTTAATGGTCTAATTATCATATAAGGACCTCTAGTTTTGAATTCCATAGCTATTTAATCCTTGTAGCTACTAGAATTGAACTTTTTCATTTTATGCGATTTAGTCCTTCTCGTAATTAAGCACTAAATTGATAAAATTTTCTTATCGGGATTTCCACATGACATTTCTAACATAATACGGCCCATGTAATAAATTTTTTTTTTTATTTTTGACTCAGATTTGTGGTCCTGAAACCACTATTCCGATTTCACTAAAAAATGGGCCGTTACAGGTCCAATCGGTGGCTAGACCGAACCGGTCGAATCGTCATTGACACGGATTAAACAGGCTCAAGGTGTTTTAAGGGTGTGGCACCTGTATCACCGAACATGGCGGTTCTAGTGGCTACGATGGCAGTGTCTTAATGGCCAGTGACGGTTGGTCGTTGGTGGTTAAGTGGTGGAAGAGTTACATTCATATTGAGACTCTACTAGAGAATTTGATTTCAGATTAATTATTCCAAAAATAATGTTATTTTAATAGTTTAATATTAAATTTAATTTAATACTTATCTTAATAGTATTTTATTAATTTAATATTAAAGAGATTATCTTAAGATTAAATTTAATTTATTCTTTATCTTGTAGATAAACGTTCTATTATTTTAATAAGATTTAATATTAAATTTAATCTAATATTTCTCTTGATAAATATTATATTAATTTAATATTAAAGTGATTAAGTTCAATCATAGTTAAATTCTCTAAACTTTCCTATATAAAAAGAGCCTTGGGTTTTATTTACACACACTTGAATTCAAGAGAAAATTATAGAGAGAAAATTCTCTAAAGAGATTATTCCAGAAAATTTCTAGAGATATTTTTTTGATTTACAACTTGACCCAAAAGTTTAGAAAAATTGCAAAATTACCCCACAGGTAATTTTTGTAAAAAATGTTCTTATTCGAAGCGAGCCCACACTTGGCAGACGTAAGCTTAAGAATGCGAAGAAGGCTACTTAGTCGAAGCTCTCATCCTGGATGAATAAAAAAAGGTACAATTTTGATTAAGTGTTTATTACTTTAAATATCACAACCAAGATATTATTTCGGATAAATTTTTAAAACTCTAATTTTTCCCTAAATTTATTTTCCACTGCGTTTTCCAAACCCGTTTTTCCAATAATTGGTATCATGAGCCAGGTTGTGTTCTATCTATAAGTATAAACAAATAATCAAAATAAATTTCTCTTTTTATTGAATGATTTGGTTACATAGAAATTGACATTATTTAGATCTTATGCATGTTTTGAGTTTTATATGGGAATGAATGCGATATTATATATTTGTTATATAACTGTTTTTTATAGAGGTTATGGTTCTTAAGAAATAGATCATGGACTATCATCTCTACGTAGGGCAATTTTTTTAAAATTCATAGAATTCTTGTGAGCTGAAAACGAATATAGGACTTAATTGTAATTTTTCCAAAAGGAGTCCATGATGAGTAAAAGATATGATGGCGGTTGAAGACCCAATAATGCCTTGTGGTGAAAAATTATGTAATTTTATTTTTCCATTTATTTTCTAGAAATAGAACGATGAAAACCTTGGTTGGTAGTTTTATTTTAATTACTTATCTCATTATATATCTATTTTATAATTGTTTATAATATTATGTAATGTTATAATTGTGATATATATATATATATATATATATATATATGAGATGATCCAAACTGATCGATTAAAAATAAGAAGTGTGATAATGAGAAAATACATGTGTTGTATTGATCTATTCACTTCTTTATGTTATTCAATAACTGTGAGAAATGTGGTAATGAGAAGGTGCATGTCTAATATTGGCTCTGGCTAAGAAATGCTTGCTTTTTAAGCGATCAAATTTGACTCACCTCCCATTCCTGGGACCTTACCTGGTGCACGGTTCGCATTCACTTCATCGGTTTTTCCCATAGCATGTCATGTATATATTGGAAGCATGCTATCTAGATTAGGTAAGATGACACCATAACTATTGTATGGTCATTGTTGAAATTTGGGATAAAAATACCTTGCATGTTTTTGAAATATTGATTGGGAGAAGGTCATTGAACAAGACCTACAACTTCCATTGATGGTCCCTAAGTGATAGCATGATAAAGTTTCGAGCGGTTCCTATCTTGGCCGCACCCCAAAGTAAACTTTTTCATGTGGGTTCACTAGATGGGATTTCCTTTTAAGTACAACTAGTCATGCATGAATTTTAGAGAGATTACCCCAAGATGACTAACAAATGAAAGCATGATCATGATTGGTGTTGAATCAATGATTACACACTTAAGATCATCTCCTATTAAATAGTTTCCCAAGAAACGATATTTAAACTAGAGATGATGACCAAATGTTAAACGATCATTAGTTCATGTGAAGTCTTGAGAATTAAGATTCACGAACCGATTGTATGTAATCCATATTCTTGCTAGTTAATCATGGGACCCTAAGGCGACTTGGTTAATGGGTGTGAGAATGATCGTCGCAACGAAAAAATATTTTTCTCAAGGTTTTAATACAAGATGCATGCGTCATATTGCATTCTTGATATGTTGCTGAAATGAAAAATATTTGCTTAATACAAAGATAGTAATTAGTGAAATATTTATTTTTTCAGTTCAAACATGTTTCCTACTCCTCTTATTAGCATTCTTACTGAGAATAAATTAAATGGGGATAACTTTCAAGAATAGAAACAAAGCTTGTTGATAGTTCTCAGTTGTGAGAAACACAAATTCGTTATTGACGAAATGAGCCCTCCTGAAGCTCAGCCCAAAGCAAGAAATCGCTGGAGAGATTTTGACTCAATTGCTCGATGTTATATGTTAGCGAGCATGAGTAGTGTGTTACAAAAGCAACACGAGAATTTTTGTACCGTCAAAGAGATCATGACAAATTTGGAGGATTTACTTAGAGGCCATGCTGCATTGGCTCGACAATCTGCTATTACAAATTTGATGAATTCTCATAAAAAACCTGGCACTCTAGTCAAAGAACATATGATTAAGCTTATGGGAATCTTTGTGGAAGTGGAGGACAATAGGGTTGAACTAGATGTGAACACACAAATTGAAATAGTGTTCAAATCCTTTACCAAGGAGTTTGCTAGTTTTAGGGCTGCTTACAACTTAGGGAAAAAGGCACTTACCTTGACTCAACTCATGAAGGAATTACAATCCCATGAGTTAATGTTGAATGGTCGATAAGCTGTAAAAGTAACATATTTTAATCTCATTCTTAATGCGTTTTTGGATGATTAGTTATGTAAATTAGTGAATTTGATGCTCCTAATCCTTTAAATTCATGTTTCTATATATAGGAGAGCATTTGGGAGCAAAAGGAGCAAAAAAGATCCAAAATTGGATGATTAGAGCTATTTCCAAGATCCACACGGGCTGGTCACATGCTCATGTGCTAGCCCGTGTCGATAACGTACCTTGCTTCCCAGAGAGTTACATGGGCGTGTCCTAGGCCATGTGAAACCTAGAGCTAATTTTTTCATTTTTAAATCAAGTAGAGAGTTAGACGAGCAAGGCACACGGCTATGTGCGAGACATGACCACTCCACACGAGTGCGTAGGATCTCACACGGGCGTAGGAGAAGTGAAGGAGATTGCACATGGCCATGTGAAAACTGGGCCTATATTTTTAAAATGTACATGGGCTGAAAATGAACCACACGAGCATGTGACATGGCCGTGTGGCCCAACACGGGCCTCACACGATCGTGTCACCCATTTAACTCTGAAACCTTAAATATTTTGTTTCACTTTCGTCTTCTCCAAACTTTAACCCCTTACCCCTAGCTGCCACTGACCAACTCTCTTCCACCTCCCCGGCCACCGTCGTTCTCCACCACCCTCACATCCTCTTGCTCTTTTCTCCTTTCCTTCTCCCTTCCTCTCCTCGTCGAGCACCCAAGCCTGCACCCTCCTCAACTTTGCCCCTTCCCTTTCCCCTTCTCATCGTTGGGCCAACACCCACGCCATAGCCACATCATACTCTGACTGCCAACCCTCGTCGTACAGTCCACACCCTCATCGTCCCCCTCGCATCCCCCTTTCTTAGCCTCCCACCAATCCGAAACCCCCGCACCACAAGCCTCGCCCTAGCCCTTCTCCCTCGCGCCTCTTCCAGCGTCAACCACCGACCCGCACTTCCGACCACCACCCTCTATCGGTCCTCCCTATTTTCCTATTTTTAGTTTTTTATTTTTATTTTATTTTACTTTATTATTCTTCTTATTATTTTTGTTTGTTATTTTATATTTTATATTTATTCTTATTATAATTATTATTTTTAGTTCCTTTCTTAGTTCTTTTTATTTTATTATTCGCCTCTTTTTGTGTTAACTATTTAGTCCATTTCGTATTTTTATTTTTATAGTTTGCTTATATTTTTCTTCTTTGGTTCCTTAAATTTGTGTTATAATATTGGTTATTGCTTTTATTTCTAATATGGTTAGTCTATTTAGGTTGCTATATATTTTATTATTCTTTTTATTCTTCTTAATTACTCTTAGATTATTCTTATTTTAAGTATGTCATGATTTGTCTTTTAGTTCTGATTTCGCTATTTTATTTATTATTCTTTATTGTTTTCATCACTTTGGTTCATAATAGCTTCATTATATGGTTTTTACATGCTTGGGTTTTCATACATACTGTTTTAGGAGAAATTTGCAATTTGGACTACTTGGATTTTACTTTCTTGGCCTTTGTTTGTATACTTGGTGATGCTTTATTTTATTTATGAATTATTTTCTTTTTCAAGCACACCATGACAAACACTCGTAGTAAGTCCAAAGTCGTCGTCCTCGCTCCGAAAAAGCGGAAGACCCTTGGCACGACCTCTTCCTCAAGCACTTCCGCCAAGGCCCGCCACCTCTATATCCAATTTTCAGCAGGTCCCCAGGAGGACTTATTTTAGCTACTTCAACTGTGACCACTTGGCTTAGGCCAATGTATTGATTGGGCTGTTTTGGAGCAGGTCCAGTTAGCTGATCTTGTTTGAGCCTTTATTGCCACAGCTCTATGGGACCAGCTCTTCTCTATCAACGAGCCCACATATACAGAGCTGACTTTGGAGTTCTGCTCTACATTTACTCTCCATCATGTTTTGACGACTCATGGCGAGGCAGGCACCATCACTTTTCGACTCGGTGGCCTGGTGTGCCATATGAGTGTCCCTGAGTTTGGCACTGCTTTGGGACTATACACTGAGGAGTTTATGCATGTTGAAAACTTTCTTCGCCTACAACGGCACATCCACTACTCGTCATCTAGTTGTTGGGTAGATGTTACGGCGAGTACGACACCTTATTACGTGAGTCACTCGAAGACGATTTCTCTCCCTCCAGCTTTATGGTATATTCATGCCGTTTTAGCTTATACTTTGACTAGTAGGAGAGAGAGCATCGGGGTCATCAGTACTATCGATGCATATTTTTTATAGAGCATGACCACCGGACATATTTTTTATTAGCCTACTTCATCGCCTTCACCTTCCGCCATCAGACAGACTGCAACAGAAAGAGTTCTATCTAATTAGGCTCTTATGTGACTCGACTACTCGACAGTTCGATCTCCTTGACACACTGGAGCAGTTCTCTAGCTTACACTCGCCGGCCAGATGTCCCCACAGGAAATATCAAGCATGACCCATATGAGGATGATTGAACGGCTTCGTGGAGTAGATCTTCCTCAGTACCGATTATTTCATTCTGACTTTTAGAATGAACCTGAGGACTTCACTGATGATGTCCCTTTCCATCACGAGGATCCACCTCATCCTCCATCTTCGAGTCATCGCCCTGTTTCTTCTACTGGTACTTTAGCGAACCTCTCGAAGCGGTTCACTCGCTTCGAGCAGCACTGCTTTCAAAGGTTCGACAGTATTGACGCAACATTGCAACAGATCTGTTAGAATCTCTATATCTCCTCTTCTGTGCTGACGACTCACGACACCGACGCTTTTGATGATAAGGACCATTAATTTTATTTGTTTTATTTTTATTTTTATTTATTTTTATGTTTATTGTTATTTTCTTAGACTTATTTCGTTTTTAATTATATTTTTATTTTTATGGTTGTTTCTAATCGAGTTATAACCCCTTAATCTTCTTCACTATTTTTGTTTATTTTCTTATTAGTTTGCTCGGAATCATGCACTACATTTAAATTTGTCTACATTTCTGCTCTTCACCATTCTGGCAATTTCATCCAATATTCAGGGAAATTTCAGTTTTCTCCATCTTTTATGATATTCTGTTTATACTGTGCTTATATCTATTTATACATTGAGGACAATGTACATCTTAAGTCTGGAGAGGTTATTTTATAATTATTAGAAAATTCCTAAATTATATCTTGTGTTTAAGTAATTTTCTCATATTTTTATTAGAATGAATTTTTTTCGATTTGAGATATTTATTGATGTGTTTTGGATTAATTTGTGGATAATTGTGTATTGGTTGTTTTAAAATTGACGACATGAGAGAATCAAGCATGATAGGCTATGTTTTAGAAATTAAAACTTTTAGGTTGTTTCTCTAAATTAAAGTATTATATTAAAGTTTGAGATTTGCAAGATTGACATAAAAAACCACAATTTTTTTGTGAGATTTTGAGCCCTTAGAGCATACATTTTTCTTGCTCATTTTATTATTGGTTACGAGTGTGTCAGTTTGATTTGTTATTCTAGAACTTGTGTCGATTATACATGTCGAGACCACACCTCTTGATTTGATATACTAAGACGATAAAGGCACTTAGGTTTTAATCAACTTATCCCATAAAAAACCTACCTTTTTAATTTACCCTTAGTGAACCCCATTGAGCCTAACACACAGTTTCATAAATTACCCATTAATGTTAACCAATAACTCATTTTTTGTTCATTGAGAAATTTTCCCATTTTATTGACTCCCTTTTTGTCGAGATTTGATTTGGTTAGTTGCCTAACTATGCTCTTTTGTTTGATTTGCTGAATTATTTCTTATTGTTAAAAAAATCAAATATATATATATATATTTACATTTTGATTATTATTTAGTTCTTTGAGCTTGAATAGTTAAATTAATATTTTGAGAAGAAGCTCGTTTTCTTATTCTTGAGTAGTTCTTGATTTATGCACTTGTTTTTAATTTAGCATTTGTTTTTTTTCTAGTTTGGTAATTTATCAATTCAATCTTTATTTTAACCATCTTTTTCGGCTTTTCTCCACACCCTTAACCTAAGCCCCATTACAACCTCTTAAAGACCTTTTGATTTGTGTATCATATCATTTTATAGTGGTAGAGATTTGATTTTCATGTAAGCCTATGATAATGACTTTTTATGTTTGACTATTGAGTGCTTATTCTTGAACCTTAAACACTTTGAGTTGTTTGAGTGAATCTTTAGTAAGCATGTCAATTCTTGTTGATTTTGAATTAAAGGTAATTACTTAGATAAGAAGAAACACCTATGTTTTCGTGTTTAAAAATTTTAGCTTGGATTGTTTGAGACTATAGTGTTCTTTTAGTTGAATTGCCAATGAATGATTATTTATGGATTATTTTGAGACATTATTGATGGAAATTAAAAGTTGAGAAATATTATTTTTAATATGAGTTGAGGATTTTGCTTGAGGACAAGCCAACGCTTAAGTGTGAGGATATTTGATAAGCTGTAGAAGTAACATATTTTAATCTCATTCTTAATGCATTTTTTAGATGATTAATTATGTAAATTAGTGAATTTGATGCTCTTAATCCTTTAAATTCATGTTTCTATACTTAGGAGAGCATTTGGAAGTGAAAGGAGCGAAAAACGAGCCAAAATTAAAAGAATAAAGCTATTTCCAGCATCCACACATCCTGGGCATTTCTACACGGGTTGGCCACATGCCTGTGAGAGCAATATGGGCTGGCCACATGCTTATGTGCCAGCCCGTGTCGATATAACACCATGCTTCCTAGTTATGCGAAAAAACTCAATTTTTAGGCTTTCTGAGCATTCTAAAGTCTATAAATACCAATTATAATAAGACCTAAGGGAGCAATCGGAGAAGATTGGAGAAAACAATCAAGGAACACCATCAAAATCAACTCAGAAGAGGATCTCCATCAAGATTAAAGATTTCTTTTTAATTTCTTTTGAAGTTTTACTGAGTTTCTTTATGTTTTGTGGTTACCCAACTTTGAGATGTTTCTATTCAGAATTATGAACTAAATTCCCTAGATACCTAAGGAAGGTGAAACTATGATGAATCTTATTATTTGATTTCTGATTTACTTGATAAATACTTGATTCTTATTCTCAATTATGTATGCTTATTTCTTGTTTTAATATTTCTGGGATATTAATTCAAGTTTAATGTGCTAATTTCAGTGGAGCAAAAGTCTCTGTTTAAGAGTAGATCTAGCATAATTGAGTGGAGTTGCATGCAATCCTAGAAATAGGACGACATAAATCTACTGAATTAGAGTCAAATCTAATAGGGGAATCCATAAATCGAGTTACTGCGGCGATAGGGGTTTTAATTAGAAAGAGATTTTAATTAATCAACCTATAGTCAATTGTTCTTACCCTCGAAAGAGATATTAGCATAATTTAGGGATTTCTACGGGTCAAGTCACAAGTGAATAAATCGTTTAATTCAGATTCAGAATAATAGGTGAAGTCTAGGTGGATTCTTTTCTAGGTATTGTAATAGCCCAAAATTGGGTCTAGTTGGAACAGAGGTTTCGGGACCACAAAATTTGAGATAGAAATAATTATTTTATAATTATTTTGAGGTCTATGATATGATTGCATGATTGTGTGAAAATTTCGTGAAGAAATTCTATGCATAAAGTGCTCAATTTGAAGTTAGGGACTAAATTGAATAAGTTGCAAAACTTGCATTCTAGAAGTTTCTAGTATGAAATTGCTTTGAAATATTAATTAAGAGGTCTTAAATAGAAATTTGACCAATTTCTATGTGATGGACAAAAATTGGACATGGATGGAATTTTTGAAAGTTTAGTAAGGAAGGGCATTTTGGTCATTTGGTAATTAAAAGAAATAAAAAGGGAAAATAAAGCCAAAATTGACTCATCTTTTTCATGGAGGCCGAAATTAGCATGGGGGAAGCCATGTATAGGGTTTTCAAGCTTTCCAAGCTCAATAGTAAGTCTGTTCTAACCCCACTTTTCAAGTTCTTTACGTTTTTGGAATCACGGTAATTTGATTAAGCTTATTCTAGCAATAATTTAAGCTAGGGTTCATATTTGGAAAAATACCCATAGGTGAAATGTGTTTATTTTTCTGTTTTATGATAGAATATGAGGTTTTAAATTATATTAGACAACTTGTGCTACTCGGTTTTGAGTGAAAACGAGTAAAAGGGCTTAATCGGTAAAAATACCTAATAGTCATAAGTATATGTTAGAGCGAGAATTTGATGTTTCCATAGAAGGGAAAAGTGATCAGCATGTCATAAAACATAAGAGTAAGGGATGAAGTTTAATTCCCGAGCCTAAGGGCAAAAGTGTAAATATGCAAAAGTTTAGGGGAAAAATTGTAATTTTTCCAAATTTTGAGTTAAGGACTGTTTTGAATATTACATTAATTAAATAAGTAAAATATGATGTTTTAGATCTCGGAGAACGAGATTTAAACCTAGAATGAGAGAAAAATCGAAAATTGGGAAAGTTGGTAAAATGATCGTTTTAGTATCGAGGTAAGTTCATATGTATAATAAGCATTAATTTATGCATGTTTCAATGTAAAATTGATATATTTATTATAATTTCGAGGTGTTGAAAGTATGTAAGTTGGTATGATAATAATACTGACAATAATATTGTAATTTATATTTGAAAGTTAAATTTAGTGAATTAATTGAATTATGTTAAATTAAATGATTATGATGCCAAGTTTATGAATTGATTTAAAAATATGTCTATGGTACATGAAGTGCATTGAATTATCATACATAAATGTGATTTCTATGATTATGGATATTATGGGAAATTGTATGTTCATACGATTTTAATAAGGCAATGTGTAATTTAATGTTATTGCCTTGATATTAAATGAGATGTAAGTTTATATGTAAGTAATACATCAATATTACTTGTATTATGATATTTTATAATAATATTAGAAATATGTTTGTGGATAATTACTTGATTAGTGAAATTGTTGGAAAAGAGAGAAATCTGGTTGAACCTTGGAAAGATTGGATGATCTGAGATAGTATGTAGCTAGGTCACATGTATGGTCTTGAGTGCACGTCATGTGTACAAGAGAGCTACAAGACATTATGATGTAGCTAGGTGCATGGGTGATACTATGTGTACACCATGTAGACAAGAGAGCTACTGAGATATATGTAGCTAGGTCGCATGCGTGGTTCCGGTAAAGGACACCATGTAGACAAGAGAGCTACGAGATAAATTGGCTCGGTCACATGGGTGGTCTTGAGTGTTCACCATGTGTACAAGAGAGCCGAACTATATGATGGGTGGAGCTATGTGCTGAAACCACCAAGTATCGAGGATTGATCCAAGTGTTTAACGGGAGACTCTCTATGTATTGCTTTGTGAGTTTTGTGATGAATAAGTGCAGGAACTTGGTTATGTGAACGATGTGTTCATTAAGTGACCAGGATTTGGTAAGGTTATGAACAAGTAAGTTATACATGAGGATGATTTCATGGTGACCTTGTGATCATGGGCCTATACTTGTGATGTATGAAATGTGGTGAAAATGATTTGTGATATGTATGTTAAAATGAGGTTAATACAAAGAAAGTGTGAAAGAGTGAATTAGCAATAAAACTATTTTGGACAGTAGCAGTGACGTGATTTTGAAAAATAACCAAAAAAGTAGAAATTGAATCAAAGACTGAATAAGATATCAAATTAAAGCTTAATGTGTATATTTTCATATAAAAGAAACAGAGCAAGAAAAGGAGTTCTATATTTTGAGATATTTATGTTTTTGTGAGACTAGTTTAGAATGATTACGTGATCCCTTGTTCTAACTTTGGAAAATCAAAAAAATTTGGATAAAAATAATTAGAGGCTTAAAATTATATTTTTAAAATCCTTAATGAGTCTATTTTCAAGATAAATCAACAAGAACATTATCCGAGTTCTGTACTATGAGATAATTAATTTTTAGTGAAGAGAGGTCAGAATGTCAGAAAGTGAAATAGGGGAAATTTTAATGAATAAATTGTACTAATTGGCTGAACCAAAAATTATGAAAATTTTATGGTGGAAATATATGTAAGTCTAGTTTTAGGGGAAATTTACGGATCTTAATTTGGAGCTCTGTAGCTCGAATTATAAACAAGTAAGTGACTATGACTCGTGTGGACAGTTTGATGTGAGCATTTATTAGTAAATTGTGAAATCGTACTTACAAGAATGCTATAGACATTAAGGATGTGGAATGGAGAGGAGGAGGAGGAAAATAAATATATGTGGAATACATGGAAACTATGGTATATGAAATATTGATATAATGAAATAAATGATATGTGTTTATAACTAGTCTCAATGTAATGCTTGTTGGGTATGGAGTTGAATTGAAATGTTTCAGGCAAACATGTTATTTTGTGCATCTGAATTGTGGTATTTTATAAAGATATGATCTAGTTTTAAATATGAATGCTTGATGATTAAGCTGAAGATATTTGGCAAGATGATAATCTTGGTATAAATGTATAAGTGGTACTATAATAAACAAGGTAAAATGATTATGAGAGACACATGTATGATGACATACAAATGCTATGTTTGTGGTTTAATTGAGAATATTTAATCATTAAATGAATACCATGTTATATGCTTTTGATTTTGTATAAGTGTGTAAGAGATTAAGGTTGACCAAAGCTTGAAAAATAGCCTAGGTATATTCCACACAGGCAGAAACACGACCATGTGTCTCAGTCGTGTATGGAACACGACTTTGGGACACGGGCGTGTGGAGCCTTAAAGCATGAAATTTCCAAGATTTTCATAAGTTCTCGGTTTAGTCCCGAACCCTTTCTAAAGTATGTTTTGGGCTTCGTAGACTCAAATAAGAGACTATGTGTAAGTGAATGAACGTTTTGAAATATGAATGAAATTTTATGGCCCGTATTTTAGTTTAATGTTTGTATGTTTGTCCGGTAATGCCTCGTACCTTATCCCGGCCTCGGGTACGGGTAAGGGGTGTTACAAGTATTGTCTTTCTTATTGGTTATCTTCGATTATTTTCCTATTTCATTCTCTGTTGTATTCTTAGTTAAATTAGATTAGTAAATTTAGATTAAAAATAATCACTCCAATTTGTTGGCTAAATAATAGAAAAACGGTAATTAATAGTACTTTTAATCCTCGTGGATACGATATTCCCTACTCGCCATAGCTATACTATTGTTCGATAGGTGTGCTTATCTTTGTCATATTTATAGTTAGTTTAGTGACCATCAACGGTGGTAAGTTGATTCAGGAGAAACCTGAGGCAAACTTAGCTATGGTCCCCTAGTCCTTTAAGGGGAAACAGAAAGCTAAGGGAAAGAAAAAATCAATTAAATCTTTAGTTCTATCTCATATGGATAAGAAGAAGGCTAGGAATTCAAAATATCTTAAAAATATCGAATGTTTCTTCTACAACAGAAAAGAGCATTTCAAATCAAACTGTAAGGAGTACTTGGATTACTTAGCCAAAAAGGGGAAATGTATGAAACTCTTTATGGTTGAAGCTTGCTTAACAACTGGGTTATTGATTTTGGAGCCACTAACCATGTGTGTGTTTCTTTACAGGGGTTTAGTGAAACGAGAAGTCTGCATGACAGGAGTCTATTGTTATGAATCGAAAATGGGAGTTATGTTTCACCCGAAGCAGTGGGAGATACACTCTGATATTTTTAGGAAGATTATTTTAAAGAACGTGTTTTATGTACCTCATTTTAAGAGCAATTTAATTTATGTAGCATGCTTATTTTATGAAGGTTATAACGTAACATTCAATAAAGGGATTGCTATTAACAAAAAATGTTCTTTAATCTGTAATGGATGGATGGAAAACAATCTCTACTTTATCAAAACAAATAGCTGCTCGATGCTTCAAACTGAAATAGTGAATAAAAAGCTTAAAACTTCTCATTCTAATAAGGGGTACCTATGGAACTTATGACTTGGTTATATTAACCAAGGAAGAAACATTAGACTTATGAAAGATGGTCCCTTAAGTATGAAAGTTAGTCTTCCACAATATGCATCTTGTTAAAAGGTAAAATGACTAAGAGGTCTTTTAATGTGAAAGGTAAAAGGGCCAACCAACCTTTAGAACTTGTACACATTGATATATGTGGTCCCATGAGCATTAGTGCCAGAGGAAGTTATGATTTTTACGTGAGTTTTACCGGCAACTGTTCTTGATATTAATATGTGTATTTAATACACCGCAAAAATGTAACCTTTGATAAATTTTGAGAGTTTCGTGTGGAAGTGGAAAAACAATTAGGTTTATCCATAAAGAATCTTCGGTTTGATCGAGGTAGGGAATATTTGTCCAATGAGTTCTTAAGGTACCTTATAGAGAATGAGATTTTATCCCAATTGACTACGCCATACACTCCACAATAGAATGTCATAGTTGAGAGAAGGAATAAAACCTTACTTGACATAGTTCATTCAATGTTAAGCTATTCAAAACTTCCTACTTCCTTTTGGGGATACGCGATACAAATGGCTTGTTATATTCTGAATAATGTGCCAACCAAGTTTTATTGTAAGACACCTTATGGACTGTGGTATAGAAAGAAACCTGTTCTAAATCAATTTAGAATATGAGGTTGTCCAGCACACATTCTGGATAAAGAGCCAAAGAAGTTGGATGCACAGACAGAATTATGTATGTTTGTAGGATATCCAAAGGAAACAAAAAAATGATTATTCTACAATTTGAAAGATAATACGATTCAAGTTTCTACTTACAATCTGAAAGATAATACAATTTAAGTTTCTACTCATGCTACTTTCCTCGAGGAAAGCTACATGGATAACTTTAAGCCTCAAAGTAAAGTGGTACTCGAAAAACTTTTGGGAGTGGTAGAATAATCACCAAGTTCAATTCTCGAGAAAGTTGTAGAAAGACCTGCAAACGATCAACAACATAAGTGAATTTGTTGTAGTGGGAGAGTTTTTAAGAAATTAGACTTCGTCATTTATGGTAGTAGTATTTATAATATGGAAGTCAATCATGAGGATGATGATCCACTCACTTATAAGGAGACCATGCAGGAGTTGATTCTAAGCTCTGAAAACAATCCATGGATGTCAAGATGAATTCTATGAAATCAAATACGATGTGGGAACTTGTACTATCGATTGGGATTAAACCCATAGGGTGTAAGTAGATCTACAAGAAGAAGAGAAATGCGAAAGGGGATATGGAAACACACAAAGATAGACTAGTAAGGAAAGGCTACACACAGAATGAAGTCATTGATTACTATGAGACCTTTTCTCCGGTAGTCATGCTCAAGTCTATCCGCATACTCTTATCTATTGTCACTGCCCTCAATTACGAGATCTAGAAAATGGATGTCAAAACAACATTCTTGAATGGCTATCTTGATGAGACCATTTATATGGCTCAACCCACTGGCGATGTTGTCAAATGAAATGAGGAGAAAGTTTGCAAACTGCTAAGATCCATTTATGGACTTAAGTAGGCATCTCGCTCATGGAATAAAAGATTTGATCAAATGATCAACACTTTTGGATTTGAGCAAAACGCTGATGAACCTTGTGTTTATAAGTGTATAAAAGACAAAAAAGTGATCTTTCTCATGTTGTATGTCCATTATATTCTACTTATCAAAAATGATGTAGGAGAATTGTCATCGGTTAAATTATGGTTAGCTCAACAGTTTAGCATGAAATATTTTGGTGAAGCTAGTTATATTCTTGGAATTCGAATCATTAGGGATCAAAAGAATAAAACGATAGCACTATTTCAAGCTTCATACATCGATAAGGTACTAGAACATTTTGCAATGACTGATGCAAAACCAGGCGTTCAGCTGATTGCATCAGGTTTTCATTTTTTTTAGATGACTGTCCTAAGACAACAGAAGAAAGAGAGCATATGAGTAAGGTTCCATATGCTTTGGCAATTGGAAGCCTTATGTATGAGATGTTTTGCACACGTCCAAATATCTGTTTCGCGGTAGGAATGGTTAATCGATATCAAGCGAATCCAGGTCTCATGCATTGGCAAGCTATAAAGCATATATTATGGTATCTTAAAAGAACGAGGGATTATATGCTTGTGTATTCTAGGAGGACCTTACTTCTGTTGGATATAAAGACTCAGAATTCCAAACATGTAAAGATTCGAGAAAATCAATGTCGAGAAATGTATTCGTTCTAGGATGAGTATGTAGCTGCTTCTGAGGCAACAAAAGAAGCAATATGGTTTAAAAGTTCTTAACTAAACTTGAAGTTATTCCTGGTATGGAAAAAGCTATAACACTGTATTGTGATAAAGTGCTTCAATAGCTAATACTAAGGAAATGAGAAGTCACAAGAGAACGAAACACATTGATCAAAAGTATCACTTGGTACAAGATGCAGTAGCCGAAAGAATTGTAGATGTGATAAAAGTAGCTTCTGAAAGTAACCTTGCGAATTCGTTTACTCAAAATCTTGTAACTAGGAGTTTTAACAAAGACGTCGAGGATATGGGATTGCAAAACATGACATATTTACTTCACTAGGGCAAGTGGGAGATTGTTGGGAAATGTGCCCACATTGTAGTAAACATGTAATTGTTTTATATTTATTTGAATGATGAATAAATAATTAAAGTTAATTTCACATTTCACTATTATATCTTTTGTATTTTCTATCTTTTATATTTTACATGCATACCGAAATTGTGGAAAAAAGATATTAGCTCATTGATTGTTTAAAGTATAAATTAAAGATAAGTGGCATTGTAAAGAATGCTTCCATTGCTAAAAAGACAAATTACTTCAGTAGATAGTCTAAATGAGTCCGTAATCCTGTAAAAGAATCAAAGTGAGCATTGAAATACTGGAAATAAATATTATGTCATCTACAATTCCAATTGGGGAGATGGCTAGTCTTGGCTATTGGAGCACTTGACTCCATAAGTAGAGACATAGATGTGAATGTAGACTAATACATTGGACTGGACCCAAGATGGATTAATGCTGAATCAGTTTGTGAATTAATTCACTTGTGACGTTCATGGTGTGATTTACCTAAATCCCGAGTTGGTCACTAACCATGCGTATGCAACTCATGTGCTTTGATATAAGTGGAGGCTTATTCTCTAAAGATGATCGAGTCCATAGTCAGTATGTCGGGTACATGAATTATTTATGGCATGGCTTTATTAGCAATAGCGGAATTCATAGCTCAATTAAAGAGTTAATGATATCCTCTCATTAGCATTGTGTGGATTGATAAATATAGAACGTGGCAATAGGTTGCTTGTTCTCAAATGAACAATTTATCATAGTCATTTATTGGTAGTGATCATATTAATCATTAAGAAGACACAATGGTGACAATAAGATAAAATAGGGTTGTATTGAGTGAACGGATATCAGATGAGGTCATTGGTCATTAGATAAAATAGTTGGATGAATTACTTTTGTAAAGAGAATATAATAAGGAGTTTTCAATCATGGTACTTCTTGTGGGCTTTCCAATCATGGTACTTCTTGTGGGCTAACCCTATGATTAAGTAATTATGAATTATCAGAACGATACTTCTAGACATAATTGCAATCACTAAAGCCTAATTCTATATGTCCGTTTGGTCCTTCTGCTAGCTCAACAAAAACTTGATCAGACTGCATTTGAATCAGCAGAAAATTCTACGACTTTGGGAATAATTTAATTGAGTTGATTTATTCAATGTGGAATTAAATTAGGTGGTCATGAGAATTTTTTAACTAGAGAATTTGAGTAAAGAATTTTCTTGAAAAATCTAAGTGATTTTTGGAAAAATTACTTTTGATCAAGTAAAATTAAATTAATCAAATCAATTAAAATTAATATGATAATTTTTGAAGTTAATTTACAAGTCAAACAATTGACTCAATAGGTAATTGAACTTGAAAATTGGAGCTGAGGTCATAAATTGGGTCAGGGAGCCCAAAACCAAGACCAAGATCCAAAAATTGGTTGAATTGGGCCGGATATGTGAAACCGAGATGATGGTCCAACTGATTGCTAGACCGAACCAGTCAAGTCATCATTGACCCGAACCGAATCGGTGGCAGCTGAATTGGTTCGAGGGTGCCGTAAGGGTGTCATACCTGCATCACCGGTAATTTTTCTAATTTACAACGTGACCCAAAAGTGTAGAAAAATTGAAAAATTACCCCATTGGTAATTTTGGTGAAAATTTTTTTGTTTTGAAGCGAGCCCACACTTGTTAGATGTAAGCTTGAGGATAACGAAGAAGACTACTCGGTCGAAGTGCTCATCCTAGACGAATAAAAAAAAGGTACAATTTTGATTAAGTGTTTATTACTTTAGATATCTCAACCAAGGTCTTATTTTGGAAAAAAAAATTAAAACTCTGGTCTTTCCCTAAATTTATTTTCCATTGCATTTTCCAAGCCCGTTTTTCCAACATGAAGTGGTTTACAGTCACCCTCAATTTGTTCTAATTCAAATTTTATATAATTCCTTCGTAAGGCTGATATTAATCTCTTTTGTTTATGGTAGTCCAAATAAGCAAAAGATGAAGCTTCTTTAGAAGGGTTTGGATTCGGCGGTGATTAATACAGATGATCCTTAGATGGCAATAGGAGATTTTAATGTTGTTCTCTCTCCCAGCGAGAAGAGGGGAAGAGAGAGAGAAGGGAAAATATGTTCCACTTTTGGTGATTTTGTTGATTTCACTAAGCTTCATGATTTAGGATTCAAAGGTCTAGCCTTTACTTAGCAGAGAGTAAGGATCATTGTGAGGCTTAACAAAGCCATTTGCAATGATGCGTGGATTTCAAAATTACCGAGTTATTTTGTAACCCATCTCCCTATGCCTAAGTCATATCATCGGCCTCTTATCCTTTCTCTAAGGCATGATACAAATTTGAACAAAGGTAAGCCTTTCAGATTTCTTACTGGTTTAAGCATCCGGGTTTCCCTAAATTTGTTCAGGACTCTTGGAGTTTCAACGGTAATATGAGGGCCTCTATTAAGTAGTTATCGAACAACTTGAAGCATTGGAATAGGAACATATATGAGCATATATGTTCTCGTAAAAAAATCTTGTTGTAGGAATTACCCAGTATTCAGAAGAAGTTGGACAGATCGGATTCAGATTATTTGATCAATGCTGAAATGAAGGTTATGGAGGATCTGGAAAATATACTCTACCATAAGGAACTTTTGTGGAAATAGAAAGCTAGGTGCAATTGGCTTCCTTTGGGGGATCGTAACTCAAAGTTCTTCTATAGACGCACCCTTCAGAGAAGAAACCAAAATAAGATTTCTTCTCTGAAGAATGACCAAGGCGAATGAGTTTATGATGATGATGTCCTTTAGAATGAAGAGATCAATTTTTTTTCCAGCGGCTATATGGTGAGCAACCGAAACCTATGATGAGAATACGTTCTAGCTCTTTTCCAAAACTTTCTTGAAAGGATGTTTATTCCTTAGGTAAAGTAGTTACAAATGAGGAGATTAAGGTTGCTCTATTTGATATGGCCCTAGTGAAGGGCCCCGAAAGTGATGGTTTCTATGCATTTTTTTCCAAATCCAGTGGGAACACGTTGGTAGTTCTGTTTGTGGATGGGTTAAAAATATTTTCGATGGGGAAATTATTGACTCAAGTTTAAATAATACTTTGATAGTTCTTTTACCCAAGGTAAATGCCCCTGAAATTTTTGCCTAGTTCAGGCTAATTAGTTTATGCTCTGTCTTAAATAAGTTGGTGATGAAGATTGTTGTCAATCGCTTTGAGACTGTTTTTCCAAAGATCATTGCTCTGAAATAAGCAGGGTTCATAGCAGGGTGTAACATTACTAAAAATATAACAAAATGTTTTCTAGTGGTGTCAGAAACAGTGCTTTCGAGACCACAAATCGATGAGTAAATTTGTATTAATAGTTATTTTATTAATACAAGTCTATTATAGTTTTATATTGAATTTTGATTAGATAAATTTTAAGTAATTGAATAAATGGTGAAGTATAGATGGTTACCATGAAAGTTAAGCGGTTTAGGAAAATGAGGTATTAGGACCTTATTTCGAATCGGGCGATAAATATTTTTATTAAATATTTCTTGAGTTATTATTTTGATATGTGAAAGTTTGGTTCGGAAATTTTAGTGTTTAGATAGTTAATTAATTAAAAAGACTAAATTACAAAAATCGTAAAATTTAATCACTAGTGAATTTTATTGTATAAATAGTTTAATTAGTAGATGTACAAATGACTCATGAAGTAATTATACCATGTTTCCAATAATAGTGGACGGTTAAGGTATATATTTATTGATTATATATGTTAATTTATAAGTTAAAATAATAAAGAAAATAAAATAAGTAAAATTAAAAGAAAGAAAACATAAAAAAATGGCGGCATTTTCTTCTTCTTTTAATTTTGAACACAAACAGCCATGGTTGAGAGATTCTCAATTTCGACCAAGCCATTTTTCTTGCATGGTAATGTTTTTTAATCTAGTTTTTAATAATTTTTATATTTTTGAGATCGTTGCAACTAGGTCTAGCTAACTCGTATCTCTATTTTCGAAACTGTTAAAGATTTTGGATTTTTCCATTGATAAATCTTTGTTATTCTTGATGTTAAATGATGAATTTGATGTATTGGTTGCTGATTAGGGCTATCTTATAAAGTGATTTTAGTTTATTTTAAATTTTAAGGATTAAATTGATAAAATAGAAAATTTAGCATAAAATTCTTGTGAAATTTCAGTATGAGAGAGAATTTGAATATCTTGAATTTGATTTAATTGTGATAAATGTTAAAGTTTCGAGATTAGGGACTAAATTGAACAAAGTGCAAAATTTTAGGGAAATTATGAAAAATGTCAATTAAGAAATCATATGTATTAAGTGGACTTTTATAATTTATTTGGGATTGATAGTTGGAAATAAAAATTATTGTATAGATCAAGAACTGGTAGAAAATCTTGAAAAAGAGAAAATTGTTTATTAGCCGCTAAATTTTTCTATTTTCGCAGTTTAGCCCTAGTAAGTTCATGCGGTTTAATTAGATATGATTTATATTATTATATTGATTTATGAGTTGTGGTATGTTAATAATATACATGTAATTGAATTATAATAAATTGGTACAATTCGAGAATAAACTAAATTGTAAAATGTTATATGATTACCTGTATTGAGCTCGGATGAACATAGGATAGGATACAATTAGCATGCCAATAGGTTATATCGCGTGCTGTACAAGTCTGACTTGAGATGAGATGATGTGCTAGTTCATGCTTTGGCATGAAAATTCAAATATGGTGTGAAACTTGTCATGTAATAGGTGAAATTTGTATATGCTTTGATTGTGTATTATATACGGCATTGGTTAGATTGATGAAATAATGTTTATGTTTTGTAATAGCTTGTATGTGATCATGTTTTAGAACTTGGTGTGTATATGGTCTAGTTGTGCTCATTGATCACTTGATATAAACTTCACAAAGGTGTTTGAATTATGGTACAAATGAATGTGGTTGAATAAGAAGAATAATGGTAAGTTTTGACATGATTTAATGTATGGTTTTTGAGCTTAAGTGCAAACCATTTGGTATAGGCTTCTGACATGAAAGTATAGGATTAATTTTGATTGTTTTGGTATATGAGTTGTGGTGCCAAATGAAGGCATATTGGTTAGGCTTAGGATGATTGAATTTGGCATGTTTTATGTGTTTTTACAAGTGTTTATATGCATGTGGAAATGGGTTGAAAATGTGTGTCTTGGTGTGCAAGAATAAGGTTTGAAATAGCTTCATTTTGAAGGTTTTTTTAGGTTCGCATGGTCTGGCACACGGACTGCCACACAACTATGTGTCACACACGGGCACATCACACAGTCGTGTTTCACCTTGATTTTGTATACAGAATTTTCCACACGACATCATTAAGTTACAGGGCTTGGTGACACGTCGTGTAACCCTGATTACACGGCCACAGTGAGTTACACGGCCATGTCCTTGACCCATATGGCCTGGGCTATGTCACACGACCATGTGACCTCTATTTTCAAAATTTTTAGATTTTTTTACAACATTCTATTTTGTTTCAAACTAGTCCCTGATTGTTCCTGAATTATCTTTAAGGCACTGTAAGCCCGATTTAAGGTCAATAATTATATTTATACTATGAATGACATTTGGAATTGATAATATGTTATTTAATTTGATATTTAAATAGTTAGATGTTAGTATTTGTTAAGATATGCGTGGTAATGCTCTGTAACCCTAATCTAACAATGGAGACGGGTTAGGGGGTGTTACAGATAACATCATTATGGCATAAGAAGCCATTTACCCTATGAGAAGCAGGAAAAAGAATAGAAAATGGATGGCAGTAAAGATTGACTTGGAGAAGGCCTATGATCAAGTTCGATGGGATTTTATTGAGGTTTCTCTTAATGCTGCAGGTATTCCTGAATTCTTGATAAATGTTATTATGTCTACTATTTCTAATTCTACTATGCAAATACTTTAGAATGGTATACCATCCCCAAAGTTCTGACTAGCCAGTGGTATCTATCAGGGGTGTCCATTATCTCCGTATTTATTTGTTATATGTATGAAGTGGCTTGGTCACAACATTCACTCGGCAATTCAAAGTGGTCGGTGGCAGCCTATTGCCTCAGTCGTTTAGGCCCAACTATCTCCCATTTGTTTTTTATAGACGACCTTATCATTTTTGGAAAAGTAGATTGAGCAAATGGTTAGACAGTTCATGTGAGGGTCATCAAGAGGGAAAGGAAGATGACACTTGTTAGTTGGGAGTTTGTCTATTAGCCAAGATATAATGGAGGCCTCAGTTTTAGGTGTTTAGAAGATCAAAATACATCATTCTTGATGAATCTCGGATTTAATATTGTTTCAAATTCAAATGCTTTCTGGATTTGGGTTCTCAAGGTGAAATATAGAGTCCTTAATGGATTACCTGAGTCCTTAGCACAAGGGCGATGTTCTTTTCTTTGAAGAAACCTTTCTAAGGTCTGGCCACTCGTCAGAGAGAATTTTCTTTGGTTTTTCGATAATGGTAAGTTGATAAATTGTTCGCGTGATCCATGGATTCTGAATTATGGTCCTTTGGTAAATCATATCCACTCCCCAATCGAATATTTAGAAGGAAAATTTACTTAGTGAATTGGTCACATTGGATGGTTTTTGGAATTTTGATTTATTTCATTTATGGGTGGAAAAAGTTGTAGTTAGGTGCATTATGGGTATTTCTCCACCTCAGCTAGAAGCTAGGCCGAATAAGATCATTTGGGTTGGGTCCTCAAATGGTTTCTTTTCAATCAAGAGTGCATATTGGAGAATTAGGGAATGGTCATGGAATCCTAAGAATGTCATTTGGCATCTCCCTTGGAAGTTTTAAGGCCCTCAGAGGGTTAGCTATTTTATCTAACTTATTCTCAAACAACGCATTCTTACTAATTCAAAGCATATGAAAAAAGGAATCGGGCTAGATAGTTCTCGCGGTCTATGCGGGAATGAATATGAAGACATCCTACACGCCATTTGTGATTGTCCTGCAACTATGGATATTTGGTCAGAGGTTGAACCAACAGCCAAACTTAATTCTTTTTTCTAAAGTAATTTGTATGAGTAGATAACAAATAATATTCATAATAATCTTAATTTGCAATTGGATGGGGTAGAATGGTAATGCTTCTTTGGAATGGTAGCTTGGCATATATAGAAAAATCAGAATTTATGCATCTTCCAAGGTATTACGCGGAGTATTGAGGATGTGATTAAAGTTTTTTATAGTTAAGCTAAATAATACACCTCCTCACTTAAGGTTAATGTTTCCACCTGGAAAGTTCCAATTTTAGCTCCACCCCTATTTGGAAATTAGATTCAATTAGACACTGATGGGACAGTAAAAGAGGATTCCATCTAGCTACGATTGGGGGCATTCTTCGATACAGACATGATAGATGGATTCGTCGGTACAAATGGTTTGTGGGCATTTGTTCAATTCTTGATGCTGAATTGTTGGCCATTTTTGGAAGGATTGGCGATTGCTATTGATAGAGGTTTTGATAGAGTGTTTATCTTATCATACAGTCAAAAGGCAGTTCAAGCTATTTAGGAGAGTGCTACAAAGGTGATGAATTCTGCTTTGGTTAATACAATCAATATATTGTTGGATCATTTGGTCTAATGTTCAATTCAACACTTCTCTAGAGATCATAACAAAGAGACTAATAGTCTAACTAAAATGAATGTCTATGATGGTACTCTAGTTTTTGATACGCCTCCAAAGAAGCTTGAAAGTAACTCAAACTAATTTTACTCTAATATTTTTTGATTCACAAAAAAAAAATAATAATAAAATTTGACAAATGAAAGTTTAGGCAATTTTGAATTTCTGGTGACACAAACTGCTAATTAAAGATCTTTGTAAACTTCCAACTGAAGCAGGTCTTGTTAAAGTTAACTTAATTTTATGTCTCGCCACCTAGACTGAATGACTGACTGCACAAGAATTTTATGGCCAAGTTTCACATTGATTTGTGATCTAAACTTCCAAACCCCCAGGCATGCTATTTGTGAAAAATCAATGTCTTATCTCCAAGTCTAATAGTTTTACATTTAATGCACTCTAACATTACGTATTAAAAGATTTAATTATCTGTATTATCTATATAATCGAGTTTTGAACATTTTTTTTATTTTAAACTTGTCTTGCTTAGTCCGTATTTAAATTAAATAATAAAATATTCTATTTAAATTTAATTTTAGTATAAATATATATAAAAAAGTTAAAAGAAGCATCAGACGGTGGATTTCAAGCCTAATTACTTTGAATTAAATTACAGCTTAACAGCACTTATCCATAAGTCTATTCACCATGAATATATGAATTACAAAAATGGATATAGTTGTCGACGTAATCCTGTTGGGTGGCTGAAGAAGCTCATTTAAAATTAACTTCTAATAGAGTATTAAGATTGATTCTGTTAGTCTGTTATCATTCGGTTAATTAGTCTAGTATGAAGTTGGTTAAGGAGCAGTTACTAATATACACATATATAAACATTATCAATGTATTAGTTCAGCAATAGAAATAGTAAGCAATATATTCTCAGTAAATTGATCTCTCTCAATTTGTTCTACCTCATTTTTTTCTATGATTCAATGAATTGGTACCCTATCTAACATGGTATCAGTCGCTTAGTTCCTAGTACCTGCTTCCGCTACCGATTCATGGCAAATTCCACAGATTCTTCTTCGGCTGATCCTACTAATCTCTCATTTTCCAGTTCCCGCTTGATATTGTCGTTTTCTTAGCATGACACAGTAAGATTAGATGAAAGCAATTTTTTCCAATGGCAACAACATATTCATTTAATAACAGAATGATATGACTTGCTAGGCTTTTTGGAGGGCACATTACCTACTCTGTCTAGATTTGTGGCATCTCCGAATGGTGTTCTTACTTCAAATCCGGATGCATCCGTGTTCACTCAACAAGATAAGTTACTAGACTCTTGGCTCATTTCCATAATTATCACTTCTTTGTTATCATGTTTTACAATTGCTAAATCTGCATGTGAAATTTGGAGCACAGCAAATCGACTTTTCGCTGCTTCCACTGGTGCTAAGATATCTAGAATAAAACATAATCTGCACTCTATCAAGAAGGGTGATTTAACCATAAAAGAATGTATAGCCAAAATACAAAATATATGTACGTTACTTGCAACTTTTGGATTTGTTGTTTCAGAGGCCAAAAAGGTGGAGGTTATCCTCACTGATTTCTCGTCGAATTTTGATGCGGTGTTGACATTAGCTTCGTTCTCGTCAAAGACCCTTCCTTTCCAAAAGCTTGTTGACGTTCTAAGAGAATTTGAAAATCGGTAGATGCAAGCGGCACGTGGTGATGTCTCGATGTATGCCTACTTGGTTAAAGCTCCTCCGTTCCAGCAGTGGCCGAATCTAATCTGTGTGACGTACGTGGTGGGTGTTCCACTGCTGGTTCACGTGGGGGTGGTTTTTATCCTCGGACATAGTGTTAGATCTGTGGCCGATTCAGTCATCTGGGGCAACGCCATTTCTATTGTTTCAACTGGGACTACAATGGCCCAAACACTTCAACCACGGTGAGGTTGTTCTCTGCGCATGATGGTCAAGGGCTACGTAGTGGTGATTTTTCTAGCCGATTTGGTCTTTTCGGTGGTTCTAGGTCTGCTAGTAATTCGTGGGGAGCATGGCCATGCTATCAAAATAGTGGCTCTTATCTACCGCCAGCTAGGGTTAATCCTTTTTGCCTATCCTTACCCTGATGAAGTGGGTCACGGAGTTGGGCTTGCTGGTGGACCACATGATGTTTGGTTTGGGTTTGTTGGTGGCACACCTGATGCCTATGGTCCATATGCTAGACCGCACATAGGGCGTGATGTGCAGCATGACTTGGGGTATGATTTTGGGCGTGATTTGGGCCTGCGTCATGATGAGCCATTTGCTATGGTACACAGGCTGAGTGATGCAGACCAGTGCCTTGGGCTGAATAGTGGCCAGTGTCTTGGGCTGAACGCAGACCAGTATATTAGGCTGAATGGTCCTAGTGGACAGAATAGTGGGTAGACCAATGTTAGCAAAAAATTACTAAGTTCCCTTGGGCCTAATACTAATTATGTTGACCTTGAAGGCTCTATGCAAAATAATGGTCCCGAAGTTTCGTGGCAGACTAAACAACAAGCATGTGTGTTTGACTTTGACTCCTCCCAGTGTGTTGGGTTACCTCGAATTCCTGATTTTCGTGCCTCAGATTTTTTGCTTGCCACTCAGTATGATTCCAACTTTGATAATATTGATTCATGTATTCCTATGCCGGTAGGGACTTTGTCATAGTATCTAAATTCCAGAACTACTCATCATGTCTGTTAGGATGCTTCTGGTTTAAATAAGTCCACTCCATATTCAGGTACTTCTTCTCTTTTAATGAGGAATGGGGCCCCTATTAAAATTTCTTCTATTAGAAATTCTATTTTGCCTACAAAGAAGTAGTTGTTACATCTCTCTAATTTCTTATCCGTGCCAAGCATCTGGAAAAATCTTATGTCTGTCTCTCAGTTTGCTAATGACAATAATGTATTTTTTGAATTTCATCCATTTTATTGTGTTATTAAGGACCTCCAAACACAGGAGATTTTATTCCAGAGCTAAGTTCGTGATGGTCTCTATCAATTCTCGGTCAATTCGTCTGTTCCATTTGATACAGTTCCTTCTATTCACAACACCGAGATTCAAGATTGCTCTTCTATTGATGATGTTTTTACGTTATGGCATAAGAGACTTGGTCACTCTTCGACTGCAGTTGTTAAACTTGTTCTTGATAAGTGTCGAATTGTTTCCAATAAAAAATGTCTTGATAATGTTTGTATTGCCTGTCAGAAAGGGAAATCACATAAATTTCCCTTTTCACATTCTACCACTGAATATATAGAATTATTTGAATTGGTTGTTTCTGATCTGTGGGGATCGGCTCCTGTTACCTGTAGGGGTAATCTGTATTATGTTTCATTTGTAGATATGTGTAGTTGGTTTACTCGGGTTTATCTGATTAAACAAAAATCTCAAGCAGTTGAGTGTTTTCTTCAGTTTCATAAGATGGTCGTCACTCAGTTTGGGAAGAATATTAATAAATTTCAAATTGATTGGGGCAGTGAGTTTCGAGCTTTTACATCGGTTCTGACTAGTCATGGAATTCTTCATCATCTTTCCTGCCCTCATATTTTAGAATAAAATGGGGTTGCTGAGCAAAAACACGGGCACATTGTGGAAACGATCTTACACTTTTGGCTCAGGCCAATTTACCTATGGATTACTGGCGCTATGCATTCTACAGTGTTGTTCACCTTATCAATCATCTACCCACCACTCCTGTCTTGAAAGGTCAGTCTCCATATCATACTCTTCATGGTCGTGAACCTACGTATGAACACTTAAGGGTGTTTGGTTGTTGTTGCTTTTGGTACTTGCATCCTTTTATGCAACATAAGCTGGATTTTTGTTCACATTTGTGTATGTTTTTTAGGTATAAATCTCAACATAAGGGCTATTATTGTCTCACACCAGATGGTAAGGTTATGTTTCTCACCATGTTGTGTTTGATGAATGACGATTCTTGTTTTCTTCACTTGCTCCAGCCACTATTCAGTCGTCTTCCAGTATTCCCACATATGTTGCTCTCATCCGACCCTCCATTATCGGATCCACCATAGAACCCAGTAGTACCACTATCTCATCCCTTGTTGTATCTCTACCTCCTACTAGAAATTTCGTGCAGTCTGTATTGGTCAGGTTACCAGATACGTGCAGTTCAATATAGCCCATCTCAGTTGGATCGTCAGCTGAAGTAGGTATTGACCATGAGGAGCCTTGACTTCTAATACCATATGCAGAAGTTAGTCTAATCGATCAAACCAGTGTGTCTCCAAATATTACTTTTCTTCCTCCGGGAAATACTCACGCTATAGTTAATAGGTCTAAGGCAGGAGTTTTTAAACCCAAGACTTTGTTAATAGAACCTGTAGATTTTCAACCACGATCCGTTGAGGAAGCTCTTGCTCATAAGGAGTGAAAATTGGCAGTTCAAGCTGAATTTGATGCTTTACTGGCCAACTCTACCTGGGAACTTGTTCCTCTACCTCCTAGTCGGAAAGTAATTGGGCGTAAATTACTTTTCAAGGCCAAAAAGAATCCTGATGGGTCAGTTGATCGACGAAAGGCACGGTTGGTAGCAAAAGGCTGTTCACAGGTACCTGGATGTGACTTCAAGGAAACCTTTAGCTCGGTGGTCAAACCTGCTACTTTTTGGACCATATTATCTGTTGTTGTGTCAAATGGGTGGCAACTCCATCAAGTTGATGTCAACAATTCCTTTTTAAAAGGAGATCTTACTAATGAAATATTTATGCAGCACCTTCAGGTTATGTTCAATATGGACAAAATGGTAAGCCTTTGGTATGTCGTCTGAAAAAGGCATTGTATGGATTACGACAATCTCCTCGTGCCTGGTTTGACAAATTGAAACAATTCCTTATTTCTACTGGTTTTGTCTTATCAAAATCTGATGCTTCCTTGTTTGTTAAAATTACCATCATGTCCATCATCTATGTTTTGGTCTATGTGGATGATATTATTGTTACTGGAAGTTCAACTAATGAAATAAACTATTTTATTCAGCAGCTCCATAATGAATTCTCTCTAAAGGATATGGGCGACCTCAATTATTTTTTGAGTATTGAAGTCAGTCGGTCATCTAGAGAAGTCTCCACTTATGCCAACGCAAGTACATTCAGGTTACTTGACAGGTGTTCTCTGGTGAATGCAAAGAGTGTTCATACGTTGATGGTTAGCTTATCTACTTTGTCTAAAGATGAGGGTGATCGGCTTGCTGATTCTACTGAATACAAAAGTCTTGTTGGTGCTCTTCAATATGTGGTCTTAACTCGGCCAGATATTGCGTATGTGGTGAATCGTGTTTGTTAATTCATGTATGCTCCTACTACAGTTCATTTGGTAACATTAAAGTGTATCTTGAGGTATTTACATGGCACTATTACTCATGGGCTGGTCTTTCATCTATCCGGCAGACTATTTTTAGTTGGTTATACTGATGCCAACTAGGGTTTCGATTTTGATGACCGTTGTTCTACGACAAACTATTGCATCTAGTTTGGTTATACCCCTGTCTCATGGTGCTCTAAGAAACAACAAGTTGTTTCTCAATCCATGGCTGAGGCTGAATATCAGAGCTTAGCTGCAACTACCAATGATATTGCTTGGTTAAGTTCTTTGCTCACAGAATTATATATTAGTTCTGCTGATCCTCCTACTGTTTGGTTTGACAATTCCATCGTTGTTGCTATTGCAGCTAATCCTGTCTTACTCTCCAAATTCAAACATGTCGAACTTGACTTATTTTTTGTTTGTGAGAAGGTGGCTGGTAGCTCACTTATTGTCGATGAAGTACCAGCCTATGACCAGGTTGCAAATATTCTCACTAAACCATTGTCTGTTTCTACTTTTGCTCAATTTCACAATTTACTTCGAGTCTTACCTATTGAGAATCTGGGTGAATGATAGAGTATTAAGATTGAGCCTACCAGTCTGTTACCATTTAGTTAATTAGTTTGGTATAAAGTTGGTTAATGAGCAGTTACTAATAAACTCATATATAAACATCATCAATGTATTAATTCAGTAGATAGAAATACTAAGCAATATATTCTCAATAAACCCCACCTTTATTTTAGGCTTTGTAGATTTGCCCCGGCCTATTTTTAGTAAGATTGAAAGCTTCAATCTTGCCATGTGTGTGGCCGGCCATGGGAGGGCTCTCTTGGCTACTGAATTTGCTATTTTTAGCAGCCCTCTTCAGCTATAAAAGCCACCCTATGCTGCCCATTTCAAAGCATCCCTCAACATCCCTCATTCCACAGCATTCTCTCATCCTCTCTTCACTTCTCTCAAGTTTCCTCTCCATTTTTCCATCCCATTTTCCCTTCCTCTTGTGCCGATTTCCTCTCTTGAGAAAGAGGTGTTCTTCAGCCATCTTGGGCAGCAATCAAGGATACATAGAAGCCTTGCTCGGCGAAGACAACGGAGACTAAGAACGGAGCAACAGTCGAGCCGCAGAGAAACACTGGATTTGCTTCCTGTTCCCTTTCTTTTTAATTTCTGTTGTTTTTATGATGAACATATCTATGAAAAATATTGTTGTTGAAATGGTTATTTTAATCAATTTAGCTTGAATTTAATTCATGTTGGGTGGATTATATTTTGCTTACTTGAATTATTAAAATAGTGTTTATGCTGTTATAGGCCCCAGTGAAATGCTTGATTAAGTAAATTCATGCTTAGGTTATCTGGCATTATAATTGTTTAGATAACTAAAGAATTAATTGTTTAAACGGATTGAAATTGCAATTAATGGGCTCAGTACTTAATCAGTGCATGTTTAATTCTTCTAAGATAACTGAAAATTAAATTAGCATTGTATTTGGCGATACTTATGCCTTGCATAACTTGCAAGATTGTTGTGATTAAATTGTTTCAAGGTATGGCTACATTGTTACTTCACATAATCTTTTACATGTTTATTAAGTTGAATTAATCGGTTGAATCAACATAGGAATATGCGAGAGATAATTTAATTCAATAAGTATGTATGTGCGATAGCATGTTTACTTTATTAAATCTGCTTAGTCGGTTGAATTGGCATAGGGATATGTTCAAGAGATAAATGGAGTTTTTTAATTAGTAAATATGTTCATAAGTTAGCAAATTACTGGGTTTCCATGAATTTATTCATAACAGTGTAAGCACGAATTTAATATTTCTAAGTTAAAAAGGTATAATTAATCCAACACAATTATATCATATTGATTAAATCTTAATTGAAATCGTGTACTAGAACTCTTTTATTTTATTTAAATTGTTTTCTTAGTTTTAAAATCTTAGTTTTTAAATCACTCTTTTCAAACTAAAATTATTTTTACCTCACCAAAGTGTTTTAATTAATTTCATAAATATCGCTTTTTTATAGTCCCTGTGGGTACGATAACTCGACATTTACTTGTCACTTTATTACTTGTTACGATTGTGTACACTTTCACATTTCCACCATTCCAAGTTTTTGGCGCCATTGCCAGGGACTGTTTTAAAAAAAAAAACATTATTTGTGAATTTATTTTTACATTTTGGTTATTTTATTTTCCTATTCAACTTTACTTACTTAATTAATTCTTCTCTGATTATTTCAGGTGTTTATGAGTATTGACCAAATTATCGACTTACTCCCAGTGGACCCTGAAATAGAACGAACCTTTTGCCAATGAAGAAGACAAGCGAACTAGAGAAGGACCGAAGAGATGAATTTCGAGAATATCAATCAAGGAAACAGAGCAAACCTTGCTCAAAATCCTATCCTTATTGCTGATGATAGGGATAGAGCTTTACGACAATATGTTGTGCTAGTTTTTAATGACATTAATCTAGGTATTAGAAGACCTGAGATCGAGGCACAACAATTCGAGCTGAAGCCAGTCATGTTCCAGATGCTTTGCATATGGGCGATTCGATGGAATGCCTATTGAAGATCCTCATCTTCATTTAAGACTGTTTATGGAGGTGAGTGACTCTTTCAAGCTAGTCGGAGTACCCAAAGATGCATTACAATTAAAACTGTTCCCGTACTCGCTGAGGGATAGAGCTCGAGCCTGGTTAAACTCACTGCCACCGAACTCGATTTTTACATGGCAAGAGTTAGCAGAGAGATTTCTTGTGAAGTATTTCCCTCCTAGCAAGATTGCTAAGCTGAGAAATGAGATTACTACTTTCCAACAAATGGATGATGAGTCCTTGTATGAGGCATGGGAAAGATTCAAAGAGTTATTACGAAAGTGCCCTCATCACGGAATTCCGCATTGCATCCAACTTGTGATATTTTACAATGGTCTCAATGCTCACAGAAGGATGGTAGTAGATGCTTCTGCTAACGGTGCTATCTTATCTAAGTCTTACAATGAGGCTTATGAAATCATCGAGAGGATCGCCAGTAACAATTATCAGTGGCCAACCAATCGAGCAACATCAAGAAGACGAGTTGCTGGAATCCATGAAGTGGACGCTCTCACTTCACTTGCATCCCAGGTATCTTCGATATCTTCAAGGTTAAAGAATCTTACCACTAATGGGTCTAACAGTTTTGCAGCTTAACCACCTAACCAATATGAGAATATAGCCTGTGTCTATTGTGGGGAAGGACATGTGTTTGAAGAATGTCCGTCAAACCCAAAATCCATGTACTACATAGGTAGTCAAAACCAGAACTGAGGAAGGCAAGCGCTGCAATCCAACTTTTACAACCCATCATGGTGAAATCACCCCAATCTTTCGTGGAGTAACCGAGGGGCTGGAGGCAGTAACAACTACGCCCAACCTAGACCAACCCAGCTGCCTAGTTTTTCACAGCAAGTTCAAAAACCAGTTCAGGCTGAATCGTCCAATAGCTTAGAGAATTTATTGAAGGCATACATGGCGAAGAATGACGCCACTCTACGGAATTTGGAGAATCAAGTGGGCCAGCTTGCTACTAAACTTAGGAACCGTCCACAAGCTGCTTTACCTAGTGATACGAAAAATCTGAGAAATCCAGGGAAGGAGCATTGTAAAGCACTAACATTGAGGAGCGGAAAAATGGTAGAGCCCAACATCATTGAAGCTGAAAAGGAGCATGCTTAAGCTCAAGATTCGGAAGAAGTTCAACCGAGTGTTGAAGTTCCTGTTCCACTAGAACCAGAACCTGCAATACCTGAAAAGGTAACCTCAGAACCAGCTAATTCTAATCAGCCAACCATTCCGTTAGAAGGAGAATTACCGCCAAAGACAAATCAACCAGTACCAACTCCAGTAAATAAACCTCCACCACCTTACCCTCAAAGACTCCAGAAGAAAAAACAGGAGGTCCAATTCAAGAAGTTCCTTGACATACTCAAGCAACTTCATATCAACATCCCGTTGGTTGAAGTACTTGAACAAATGCCAAATTGCGTAAAATTCATGAAAGATATCCTGTCCAAGAAGAGAAGACTTGGAGAATTTGAGACGGTAGCTTTGACGAAGGAATGCAGTGCATATCTTCAAGACAAATTACCCCCTAAGCTAAAGGATCCTGGGTGTTTTACCATTCCATGCAACATTGGAGCAGCTTATTGTGGTAAGGCACTATGTGACTTGGGCGCAGGTATCAACTTAATGCCTATGTCGATATTTAAGAAGTTGGGGATAGGTGAAGTTTGACCTACTACGGTTACACTTCAGCTAGCAGATCGATCCTTAGCACATCCAGAAGGAAAAATCGAGGACGTATTGGTACGTGTAGATAAGTTTATCTTTCCTTCTGATTTTGTAATTTTAGATTTTGAAGCAGACAAAGAAGTACCAATTATCCTAGGGAGACCGTTCTTAGCAACCGGAAGGACACTTATTGATGTGCAGAAGGGCGAACTTACTATGCGTGTTCAGGACAATCAGGTAACATTTAACTTTTCAAGTCAATGCAATTTCCTAACGTAATAAATGATTGTTCTGAAGTATCTGACTTAGAGGATTTCATAGTGGAGAAGGAACTCAACTCTGTTGAGGATATTCTGGAAAGAATTTTGACATCAAACCCTCCAAGTGATGAAGAGGAGGATGGAAACTTAGCTTTGCTAGAAGCTAATCAAAAGGGATTTAATCCACAATCCCATTTCGAATTTTTGAATTTAGAGGAGAGAGATTACACACAGCCAAAAGTGTCAATCGAGGAGCCACCTAAACTAGAACTCAAGGTATTACCTTCTCATTTAAAATATGTTTATTTAGGTGACGCTTCTACTCTGCCTGTGATTGTTTCAGCAGAGTTAACTACTGAGCAAGAAGAGAAACTTATCTTAGTTCTGAAACAATTTAAGAAGGCTATCGGATGGACCATAGCTGATATTCGCGGTATTAGTCCATCTGTATGCATGCACAAGATCATCCTGGAAGATCGTGAAAAAGGGATGATCGATGGACAACGAAGGCTGAACCCCATCATAAAGGACGTAGTGAAAAAAGAGATTATCAAGTGGTTAGATGCGGGTATCATTTACCCCATCTCAGACAATTCATGGGTAAGTCCGATCTAGTGCATACCAAAGAAAGGAGGTTTCACGGTCATAGAGAACGAGAATAATGAGTTGATACCGACTAGAACAGTTACGTGATGGAGAATCACTTCCCTTTGCTGTTCTTAGACCAGATGCTGGATAGACTCGCGGGGCGAGATTACTACTGTTTTCTCATGGATACTCAGGATACAACCAGATTATGGTAGCACCAGAAGATCAACACAAGACCACATTCACCTGCCTATACGGTACATTTGCAATTAGACGCATGCTATTTGGTTTATGTAATGCACCTGCTACATTTCAAAGATGTATGATGTCTATTTTCACTGACATGGTTGAGAAATTTTTGGAAGTTTTCATGGACGACTTTTCAGTGTTTAGAATACGTACGATGATTGTTTAGCCAATCTGGCTAAGGTACTTCGGCGATGTGAAGAGACAAACCTAGTCCTTAACTGGGAAAAGTGCCATTTTATGGTACGAGAAGGTATCGTTCTGGGGCATCGAATAACAAGACATGGGATTGAGGTAGACAGAGCAAAAGTAGATGTTATTGAGAAACTCCCACCTCCAACATCTGTAAAGGGTGTTAGGAGCTTTTTGGGCCATGCCGGGTTCTATCGAAGATTTATCAAGGACTTCTCCAAAGTTGCTAAACCTTTATGCAAATTATTGGAGAAGGACACGATATTCAAATTTAATGAAGAATGCTTAAAAGCTTTCAATGACTTGAAGAATCGATTAGTCATGGCACCTATAATTGTCACACCAGACTGGGACTTGCCATTTAAATTGATGTGTGACGCAAGTGACTTTGCAATAGGAGCTTTCATGGGCCAGCGAAGGAACAAAGTTTTTCATCCCATCTACTATGCAAGCCGAACTCTGACAGGAGCTCAGTTAAACTATACGGTAACAGAAAAAGAGTTACTTACTATCGTATTTGCTTTCGACAAGTTTTGATCTTATCTTATAGGTACCAAGGTAACTATCTATACATACCACTCGGCAATTAAATATTTACTTGCCAAGAAAGACGCTAAGCTGAGGTTGATCTGATGGGTACTACTACTTCAAGAGTTCGATTTGGAAATTCAAGATCGAAAGGGAGTAGAAAACCAAGTAGCAGATCACTTGTCCAGATTGGAGCCGCAAGAAGGGAATTCTCCACTTGTACCGATTCAAGAAACATTTCCAGATGAACATATACTGAAGGTAAGTCATGTCCATAATACCCCTTGGTTTGCTGATATTGCTAAGTTTTTAGCTTGTGGTTTAATGCTATATGATAAGACGTATCGACAAAGGAGAAAGTTTCTTCACGATGTGAAGTACTATTTCTGGGAGGAACCATATCTGTTTAAAAAGTGTGCAGATCAGATGATTAGGAGATACGTGGCAGAAGAAGAAATACTGAAGATTCTATACCACCGTCACTCATTTCAAGTGGAGGTCATTTCGGAGGAACTCGTACTGCAGCCAAAGTATTGCAAGCCAGATTCTTTTGGCCAACACTATTCAAGGATGCATATGCATATGTAAAGAATTGTGACCGATGTCAAAGAGTTGGAAATGTCACCAACAGAAATAAGATGCCTCGAACAAACATCATTGAGGTCGAATTATTCGATGTTTGGGGTATTGATTTTCTTGGGCCCTTTCCTTCGTCTTTTGGTCACAAGTATATACTGGTCGCAGTAGATTATGTGTCCAAGTGGGTCGAGGCAGAGGTATATCCGACCAACGATGCTAGGGTTGTGATGAAGTTTTTTGTAGAAACACGTGTTCACGAGGTTTAGAACCCCAAGAGCCATCATTAGTGATGAAGGGTCCCACTTTGTGAACAAGTGGTTAAAATGGTTACTAGACAAGCACGGGGTGAAACACAAGGTTGCAACGACTTACCATCCGCAGACGAATAGACAAGCTGAACTGGCAAATAAAGAAATCAAGGGCATATTGGAGAAGGTAGTTTGCCCGAATCGACAAGACTGGTCCAAAAGACTAGATGACACTTTATGGGCCTACAGGACAGCGTACAAGACACCTTTAGGGATGTCACCCTATAGGCTAGTTTTCGGTAAAGCATGTCATCTACCTTTGGAGTTAGAGCACAATACTTACTGGGCTCTTTGACGACTCAACTTAGATCCTAAGCTCGCAAAAGAAAGACGGATGTTCCAACTCAACGAGTTAGAAGAATTCCGAATGTTCTCATATGAAAATGCCAAATTACTCAAAGAGTGACTCAAGAAATGGCATGACAAACACATCCGGGTTCGAGAATTTGAAGCTGGTCAGCAAGTATTGTTGTTCAACTCGAGATTGAAGTTCTTTCCAGGTAAGCTAAAATCACGTTGGTCCGGTCCATTTACAATTCACAGAGTCTATCCATACGGAGTTGTTGAACTCCAAGGTAAGAGAGGTAATTTTCAATTTAATGCTCAGTATTTGAAACACTATTGGGGGAATAAAACCGAACGGGATAACGTCTCGTTCATTTTGTCAGATATTTAATAATTTTCGTGTTTTGTTTAATAAATAATTTAGGATCTATTTTTCGGGTTTAGTATGTTTAAATAAATTCTGTCTAGGAGGCTGGAACTTAAGCGGGACCATTTGTGACCCCTCCAATCTTTCTTGGGAATTTATTTTAACATAATTTTCCAAGAATTTTTTCCCTAATCAATAAAATAAATTTTTTTTTTCAAATAAAAGGGTCAATTTGATCCAATTTTTAATTTGCAACTCAATTTTTAATTTTCATTAAGTCTAGGGACTTAAATTGAATTATTTTAAAATTTGATTGCTCTTTTAAGTAAATAATAAAAACTAGATGCCTCTTTTTGTAAATATTTTTGAAGGGCTTCTAGAATAAATGCTTTTAGTTAAAAATGATAATTATTAATATATAATTATACCCATTATAATATATATTAATTATTATCAATTTTTGGATTTTGTTTGATAAGTTTTGATAATAAGATGATAATCTTTAATATATAATTATATCTATTTATATATTAATCTTTATCAATTTAGCATGAAATTAGGATTTTATCTTTGTTTTAATAAATTAAATAGCAATTAATAGTTTAATATATGCATATATCTAATTATTAATTGTTGTTATCTTTATATAGGATTAGAATTTATAATTTTGATTAATTAATTTGTTTTAAGAATTCTACTCTAATTCCTATTTCTCCCCCTATAAATACGACCCATCTTCCCATTCACCTAACACTTAAAACCCAAAGCATCAAAATACCCAAGTGCTGAAACCCCAAGCAGCAGTAACTCCAAGCAGTTAGCCAGCACACGCCTAGCTCCATCGCACGCATCCCGCCCACAACACGCGCGTTGCCTCAAGCGGCCCTAGCCTCACTGCACCAGCCTTCACCTTGCAGTGCACGCCTCCGCACCATCTGCAAGACGCCCGAGTCTTACCTACTACTGAACGCTCGTGTTGCTACCAGCCCTACTGCGCACCACTACTCCCGCACGCCCTAGCTGCTTGTGCGGCATTCTTTTCCCATCCATCCTAAGCCACAAACCTCCAACCCTTCTTTTAAATTCCCATCTTTTTCTTCATTATTATTATTAATTCCTAGAGTTTTTATATTTTTACAAAAAAAAGGTGGTAAAACCTAGTTTTTCTTAATTTTAATTTTAATTAATTAATTTTTCAAATCATTGAATTACTAATAATTTTTATTAAAATTTATTGAGAAACTAATTTTTCTATCTTATGATCAGGTTAAACATGCCTCGCAAGAGAACTCGTGCTTCCGCTCAAATTGATGAAACACAAAACAAATTCCACTATGACGAAGCCAAAGTGAGATACAAAAGTATCTTTAAAAACCAACAGATGCATCCAGAAAAAGGCTTTACTTTAAAGGAGAGCAACTACCGAGACTTTATGGCTCGTATTCGTCAAGTTGCTGAAACCCTAAATTGGGAGTTGTTTTGTAAAAAGAGACCAAGTGAGGATGAGGAACTAGTTCGTGAGTTTTATGCAAATTTAACTTCAAGCAAGATGATAGAAGTTCCAGTTCGCAGAATCAAAGTACCGATAAATTCAAATGCTATTAGTGAATTCTTTGAATTACCAGATCTCGAAAATGATGAATATTCCACATTGATGAGCAATATCAAGCTTGAAAATCTGCGAGAAATTCTCGAGGAGCTTACAGTTGAAGGTTCCAGTTGGACTGTGTCGAAACAAAGAACCCACACGTGTCGAAGAGAATACTTAACACCTATTGGAAATATTTCATATTCGAGCCATGGACTCCACTCTCAAAAAAGGAGCGAAGTGATTCATGTAAAGGCAATAGTGATGAGCAAAAGATGAGTCAAATACGGAAGGGTATGCAAATAAATAAAGGGAGGATCTTGACTTTATTTTATCTCTGTTCTTAGGTCATTTTAGGATTACGTTTAATTAGGAATTTATTTTTGTTTTTTGCATAATAAAAAAAGAGAGGAAAATCACTAATAAAATGTGAACAAGTCACAAAATTTAAAGTGTGGCAATAGATATATACATGTCTAGGATTGGATTTAGAAAAAGCTTGGTACTTAAGCAGTCAAATTGACTCACCTCCTCTTTTCTAAAATCCTACCTGGTGTATAATATCTATTCACTTTAAACAATGAGGACATTGTTCATTTTAAGTTGGGGGGATCGAGAAATTGAATTATTTCCACTCAGGATAAAATTTTTCTTTTAATTATGATTAGGATATATTTTGTTCAGAAATTTGTATTCTGTTAAGTATGCTCACTTTAAGTATGAATAAAGTTCTATTATTTCAATAAATTATTATGTTAGCTTAATAATGACATGAATGTGTTTTTAATAAAGCATGCAAATTCGTACCATAAAATTTTTAGTTCTTTAGGAAAGTTAGGTATGCATGAAAGTTTAAGTCTTTAGAATTGACTTAGTAAGTTTCTTGAGGCGAAATCCTAGGGAGCATGAAACATTGGAAATGATTTAGGCAACTATTGTTTGGACCGTTTGAGCCTTTCAAGCCCACCATGGTATATTTTATCCATTGAAACCCAACTTTGAGACTATATGGCCTGATTTTATTCCGACCCTTATAATAATTAGCCATTACTTTTCGCTTAATAATCTTAAAATTGTCCCAAACACTAGACTCAGTAATATTCTAGATGTTGTTCGAAAATAAGTTTGGGGGAGTTGACAAGAAGTATCAATTGCTCGAGAATTACAGTACACAAAGTAAGTGCTCGTGTTAATTGAAAAAAAAAGGCACATATATTTGAAAAAGAGCATATGAAAGTCAAGTTGGTGTATTGAAGGTAAAAACTCCGAAGGTTCAATTGACGCTGAGTCTAGGGTTTTTTTTTTTTTAAAACCAAAATTTATCCATCTTTCACTTACCCCTAGCCTAGCCACGTTACAACCCTGATAAAGACCTATTGATTCAAAGTCCTCATGCTACCTACATTAGTGGAGAGAAATTGCTACGATCAACATATGAAAACATAAGTTAAGCTTAATGATTGCAGCTTAGTCTCTAATAAAGGAATAAAAATCAAATTGGTAAGGATTAACATGTCTTTATTACAAAAGCATCTAGTCTAAATTTTGCTATAATAATAAGTGGTTGAATTTAATTTGAACAATATGCATAATTAAGTAGCATAACTAACAGATTTCTTGTCTTTGAGCATAAATATTTTAAGTTCATAATTTTGGGAAAAATGTTGTTTTGAAGGAATTTTTCAAAGGTGTTTCCGAGAGATTCTTTTCAAAATTTGCGCATTACTCGGGACGAGCAATGAATTAAGTTTGGGGGTGTGGAAACACAAAAATTTATATACTTTTTCATACCCAATTCTATTTAAGTTCATGCAAATTCGGTTAAATTCTTGTCAAAAAAATAATTAAATATTATAAAATAATTAACTTATGTTAAAAATATGAACATTGTGAATTTTAATTAATTTTATAGTTAATTTTTATTAAATTTGGTTATTTTTGATAGAATTACACAATTAGAGAAAAAGGGCCCGATGAACACTGCGAGAAGAACAAAACCGAGAGCAATTTGAATATCGAGGCCAATTAATTTCCAGCCCAAGACGGTCCAGAAATGTGTATTAATTCATAATTAAATTAATTTTAATTTATTTCCTATTTAATTTAGGTTAAATGAATTAATTTTAATTAATTATGAAGAAAGGGCCTAGTGAACCGCACTGGTTGAACCGAATGAAGTGAGCCGAACCAGCCACTAATTGGGCTGACCAGAACTGTCCATTGGCTGAACCAAATCAGAAAATTAGCTGATAAAATATTCTTGCAAAAAGGCCCTTGAAAAACCTCCAAATTGCATTCAAACCCCACCTTTATTTTAGGCTTTGTAGATTTGCCCCGACCTATTTTTAGCAAGGTTGAAAGCTTCAACCTTGCCATGTGTGTGGCCGGCCATGGGAGGGCTCTCTTGGCTGCTGAATTTGCTATTTTTAGCAGCCCACTTCAGCTATAAAAGCCACCCTATGCTGCCCATTTCAAAGCATCCCTCAACATCCCTCATTCCACAACATTCTCTCATCCTCTCTTCACTTCTCTCAAGTTTCCTCTCAATTTTTTCATCCCATTTTCCCTTCCTCTTGTGCCAATTTCCTCTCTTGAGAAAGAGGTGTTCTTCAGCCATCTTGGGCAGAAACAAAGGATTCATAGAAGCCTTGCTCGGCAAAGACAACGGAGACTACGAACGGAGCAACAGTCGAGCCGCAGAGAAACACTGGATTTGCTTCTTGTTCCCTTTCTTTTTAATTTCTGTTGTTTTTATGATGAACATATCTATGAAAAATATTGTTGTTGAAATGGTTATTTTAATCAATTTAGCTTGAATTTAATTCGTGTTAGGTTGATTATATTTTTCCTACTTGAATTATTAAAATAGTGTTTATGCTGTTATAGGCCTCAGTGAAATGCTTGATTAAGTAAATTCATGCTTAGGTTATCTGGCATTATAATTGTTTAGATAACTAAAGAATTAATTGTTTAAACAGATTGAAATTGCAATTAATGGACTCATTACTTAATCAGTGCATGTTTAATTCTTGTAAGGTAACTGAAAATTAAATTAGCATTGTATTTGGCGATACATATGCCTTGCATAACTTGCAAGATTGCTGTGATTAAATTGTTTCAAGGTATGGCTACTTTGTTACTTCACATAATCTTTTACATGTTTATTAAGTTGAATTAATCGGTTGAATCGCATAGGAATATGCGAGAGATAATTTAATTTAATTAGTATGTATGTGCGATAGCATGTTTACTTTATTAAATCTGTTTAGTCGGTTGAATTGGCATAGGGATATGTTCAAGAGATAAATGGAGTTTTTTAATTAGTAAATATGTTCATAAGTTAGCAAATTATTGGGTTGCCGTGAATTTACTCATAACAGCGTAAGCACGAATTTAATATTTCTAAGTTAAAAAGGTATAACTAATCCAACACAATTATATCATCTTGATTAAATCTTAATTGAAATCGTGCACTAGAACTCTTTTATTTTATTTAAATTGTTTGCTTAGTTTTAAAATCTTAGTTTATAAATCACTCTTTTCAAACCAAAATTATTTTTACCTCACCAAAGTGTTTTAATTAAATTCATAAATATCACTTTTTTATAGTCCCTGTGGGTACGATAACTCGACATTTACTTGTCACTTTATTACTTGTTACGATTGTGTACACTTGCACATTTCCACAGTTCCAGTCCCTCACCCGTGTTGAATTATCTGGATTTATTTTTTTTCATTTCGAACATACAGGGGTTTTCACACGGCCAAGCACACGCTTGTGTCCCTCACACGGCCTAGACACACCCGTGTCGTCGCCCGTGTCTAAAAACCCGAACATTCTATTTATAACGTCATCATTCATTTTGAGGCACATACCCATGTTCTAGGTCGTGTCCTCCACACGGTTGAGACACATGGTTGTGTCTCTGCTCGTGTGTTTACTACCATGCAAACTGACCTAAAATTTAAGGTGCAGGGGACACACGGCCGGGCAACACGACTATGGGGCTGACCATGTGTCACACACGGCCTAGACACATGCCCGTGTGTCTACCCGTGTAAACCTTTTTAGGGTTATTTCGAAGCCTTTGGTCACCCTCTATCACCCATACACACTTAAAGATTTCAATGGTATTTAATATGACCTAATTATACTCTTAATCAACCTTGGCATAACTTATTTCATGTTAATCTCATCTTATTGGTTTAGTACATGCTAGATTATCCTTTTCGAATTAGGGATTAACATAGCACATTTTACATTTTACACTTAGGCCACATTATAACTATATACCATTATATGCTATGTCCACCCTCAACTTATTAGGTCCCATTTCGATCATCCATCCATGATAACCCTTATCATCATATCTTATGAAACATTTAAACATAAACATGCATCATTAGTATGTTTACAACCTACATCAATATGAGCCATATCTCATGGCCATATACAAAAGAATAAGTATACCATTTAAACCCTTACATTGGCTAGCCAAATGAAACATATAACAAAATAACCAAAAACCCTATACATGCCATTAAACAAAATAAAAGTATCTATATACCAAAGCGGGACAAGTAAATAGTGTGTTGATTCTCCAACCGTATTCCAATCTTCATGAGTCCATGAACTCTGTAAGACAGGGAAAAGAGAAAGGGGTAAGCATTTATATGCTTAGTAAGTCTAGATAACTGGAAAGTAAACTTACCAGTTAATTAGCATACAACCATATTTAGGTAATAATTCCAACAAGCATGAAATAGTTTCCCTATCACATATACTCAATCATCAAGTTAGTCTCATAAAAATACATCATGTCATTAGTCTTAGATGAGGTCATCAATTCAATATTTCCATTCTTTACTTCTCATGTTAATCCCGCTGAATTTCTCAAAAATCTCGATGGATAGCCCAATTACCATCTAGTCATACAAGTGATCATCTCAAGTACGCTCTTTCGCGAACCTTACATCTTACGGCAGGATAACCAGTCCAAGTTAAATTCCCTCCTAATAATAACTCATAGAGTAATGCCAGGATTACCGGTCCAGGCTAAATCCCTTTTTATGACAATTGCTCCCATAAGCTCGGATCTGAATTGCCAGCCCAGGCTAAATTTCAGTCCTCAATCGAATTACCCGTCCGGACAAAATCCATATTGCACCTATATTCTTCGGAAGGCTCGATCACTCAAGGAACACCTATCCGAGCTAGGTCCTTTCTATTTTGAGATCATCGGATTACCCATCCAGGCTAAATCCTTTTCTGCAACAGATACAGGATCTCATGTCATGTAAGCCATAATTTATCCATCGGATTTCCCTTTCTATTTCACCCGGGACATTTATCATCTTTTCATTTACACTAGCACATTTCATGAATTATCATGAAGTGAATATCTAAATTTTCATATGTTCAAGAACATGCATTATTTAAAGACATTAAAAGTTTACTTCGGGTTATACAAACTTACCTGGTAGTTATTTTGGATTCGTGTCTCGATTATTCCGAAACCTTTCGCTTTCCACGGTCGACCTCCGAAATTGGTTTCTTAGGGTTTATATCAATAAAAATAAATTATTAATACCTCCCATTGTTCATTTTAGGCTTAAGACTCACCCCCAGGAAAAATGACCAATTTGCCTCTAACCTTTCACACTTATATAATTTAGTCTTACGGCTCGTATAATGAAATGCATGAAATTCCTAAGTTACCCAAGCCTAGCAAAATATTTTTCTTGCCTATAGCAGCCCATATTTTCTTTCATTTCACATTTTTCTACCCTTTCATTTTCGGTAGCCATGGAGAAGAAATGGCTGAATGTTTCTTCCTTTTTCCCTTTTTATTAATTTTATTACCAAATGACCAAAATGCCCTTCCTTACTAAATTTTCAAATTTTTCCATGCATGCCCATTTTTGTCTAAAAACTTAAAAATTGGGAAAATTACTCTTTAAGGACCTCTAGTTAACATTCCAAAGCAATTTCATACAAATTGCTTCTAGAAACCAAGTTTTGTAATTTATTCAATTTGGTCCTTAATTTCCAATTGGACACCTTACACATAGAATTTCTTCATGAAACTTTAACATATGCTTATTTTCATATCCTAGACCTCATAATGATCATGAAATAATTATTTTAACATTGGATTTGTGGTCCCGAAACCACTGTTCCAACTAGGCCCTATCTCGGGCTGTTACATTTCTCCCCCCTTGGGGACTTTCATCCTCGAAAGTCTTATCAGTAAACAAGTTCAAATATTGACTTCTTATAGTTTCTTCAGGTTCCTATGTAGCCTCTTCTACTCCGTGTCGATGCCATAAAATTTTCACCAAGGCTATGTTCTTATTCCTCAACTGTTTGACTTCTCGAGCTAAAATCTTGACCGGTTTTTCACCATAAGTCACGTCCAATCTAATTTCAACTTCCTTAGGTGAAATCACATGGGAGGGGTCTGATCGATATCGCGCAGCATGGATACATGGAATACATCATGAATCTTTTCCAATTCGGGTGGCAATGCCTAAACGATAGGCTAATGGTCCAAGTCTTTCAGTGATCTCATATGGTCCAATAAATTACGGACTTAGTTTGCCTTTTCGTCCAAATCTCAATACCTTTTTTCCATGGAGACACTTTTAATAGCACTTTATCTCTTACTTGAAACTCGATCTCTTTTCTTTTCAAATTAGCATACGACTTTTGCCAATCCGATGCCACTTTCAAGCAATCCTGTATCACTTTAACCTTTTCCTCAGCTTCCTTAACTAGGTCAACTCTGTGAATCTGGTTTTCTTTGAGTTCTGTTCAATACAATGGAGTTCGGTACTTCTTGCCATACAAGGCCTCATAGGGTGCTATTTTCAAACTCGTCTGGAAACTATTGTTGTAGACGAATTCCACCAATGGTAAGTATTTTTCCCAACTACCCTGAAATTCAAGGACGCAACACCGTAACATGTCCTCAAGAATTTGAATTGTCCGCTCAGACTGACCATCAGTCTAAGGGTGAAAAGCTGTGCTAAAACTCAACTTTGTACCCAAGGCTTCCTGCAGCTTCTTCCAAAATCTCAAAGTGAATCTCGGGTCCCTGTCTGAGATAATCAATATTGGTACCTCGTGTAATCTCATAATTTTAGATACATACAAGTCGGCCAATTTTTCAAGTGAGTAGTCAGTCCGTACTAGAATAAAGTGAGCCGACTTCGTTAGCCTATCAACCACAACCCAAACAACATCTTTCTTTTTCAGGGTTAACAGCAATCCAGTTACAAAATCCATGGTAATTCCATCCCATTTCCATTCGGGGACTATCACAAGCTGTAACAAACCTGAAGGTACTTGGTGTTCAGCCTTGACTTGCTGACATATCAAGCATTTCGATACAAATTCAGAGATGTCTCTTTTCATGCCATTCCACCAGTACATTTTCTTGTACTTATTTATCAAATGGCTTTCATGTGCATATTTATCAGAAGATTCAAGCAATAATTCAGATTAAAACGGAATTCAAGCCTAAAAATAAAGTCATCTCCATTACACAAAATACTTACCACGACACACACCATCATCAAGAATAATCGTACATATCATACCAAAAACAAGAAACATCATAACCAAGCACACACATAAGACCGAATCTAAACATATATATAACAAGCCATTTTCGTATGGCTTTTAATACATAACCAAAATCAACACTTCAAAACATATGTTCCAGCCTATACATGCCATAATACAAGTTTGATTATTTAAATACCAAAGCTGTAGATAGTGTGTTTGAATTTGCTGACGATCCCCGAGCTTGTAACTTGAATCCAAAATCTATAAAACAGAGTAACCAGGCACAAGGTAAGCTATCTTAGCTTAGTAAGCAATAAGCAAATAAACAGTTCAATAGTAACCCACATAAGATACAATGATACATTTCCAAACTCCATTACTTTATATCTTTACCGAATGCTTACATGGACAAATAAATTATCACCATTCAACATTTCGGGTCCAAAATGTTACCAAATAATCAAGCATGATTACTATGTTAATAAACAACTTCCGAACCAAATGGACATAGTAAACCTTACATACATTTACTCTCATCCACAAACTCAAGAAATCAATAATTATCAACACACATATATATAAGTATTACTTATATGACCGAATATACCAAATCATATATGCACATACATGAGAAACATTTCAATGATACACAAGTTTATTCGTTCACAAGCTGAATATACACATCAAATACTCATATATTCTTCATTTGCAATGTGCATGGTTTACAACAAAAGTCCATAGTACTTACTTACCTTATCCCAAGTAAAAATCAAGTTAATTCATACCTAGCCATTTAACCCGTAATACATATCTATACGCAGTTCACTTTTTGCCCGATGAACCATTCAAAATTGGATAGGACACTCGGATAATCATATAAATCGTACAATGCCAACGTCTCAGACGTGGTCTTACATGTAGCCACATATCGATGCCACTGTCCCAGACAGGGTCTTACTCGAAACACATATTGGAATCACAAATCGATGCCATGGTCTTACTCGCACACACATATCGGAATCCTATGTCATGACATATGTATCCTAGCTATTCCTAAGGTTCATACGGGGCTTTCGGACGTCATATCTCGGTAGAAATGAATGCTCAAACATAGTTATCAAGCTTATACACATTCGGCATTTACATGTATAAATTCATACAAAACTTACTAGCATATATATTTAGCATTTAACTACATTTAGGCATGTCTATTTGCTTATAAACTTACCTCGGACGTCGTAAAACGGGACGGTGCTGCTAGTCGACAACTTTAGCTTTTCCCCAGTCCAGATTTGATTTCTTTGGTTCTTGATCTAAACATATTCAAATTAAGCTCATTCAAACATATTTTCATTCAATTTGATCCAAAACACAAATAGGAAAATTACCAATTTACCCCTAACATTTACAATTTTTACAATTTAGTCCCTATTGCACAAGACACAAAATACACCAAATTTCTCCATACCCAAGCTAGGCCGAATATTACCCATGTCAACACAAGCCCATATAATTCATCAATTTCACATTTTAGTCCCTCAAATTATTATTTTTGTAATTAAGTCCTAATTACTCAAAATCATCAAAAACTCCAATACAAAATATGTTAATCTAAAGCATATCTTTCATTTTTCATCATCAAACAAAAAAAATCACAAGTTATCAGCAATGGCACAACTCAAAATATTCATCAAAATCAAAAATTAAAGCTTGAGTTTTGTAGTATTCGAAGCAACGATCTCAAAAACGTAGAAATTATCAAAAACCGAGCTAAACTCATACCTTGATTGAGCTTCAAACTGACCGAACGCTAGCTTGGTTTTTCTTTTCTCTTTTCTTTGTTTATATTCAGCAATGGTGAACATAAAAGTATGAACACTTTGTTTTTATGATATATTTTATATTATACTAAGTTATATTATTAATTTACTTTTTTAACCTTATTTAAATTATAACAAATTCACATAATATATGCCTATAGCCGTCCATTCAATATGTCAATGGACTATTTACTACTTAAATCCTTCATTTTTAAAAGCCACTAACAACTTGACCATTTATATATCAAACTACCAAATTTTCAATTTACGCGATTAAATCCTTTTATTTAATCGGACACCTAAACGACAATAGTAAATCGCGAAAATTTCACAAATATAAATTCACACAAAATAAACACATAAAATAATTTTAAAATATTTTTCTGACTCGGATTCATGGTCCCTAAACCACCGTTCTGATTAGGGTCTAATTTGGGTTGTTACAAAGCTCGTCATCTCTTGGTACACAGATCCTATCTCTGAACATCAAGCAACCGTCGGGACCGATCTGAAAATCTGATTTGGTGCCTAACTCGTATTGAGTTCTCTTGGCTTGTAAATCATTATCATTGACCTAGGCTGTACAAATTTCTTGTAGAAACGTTGGTCTGGCTCTTAACTCTGCCAAAACTGAACTATCATCTAACAAGGCCAACTACGTGTTCAAGGCTCTCAAAGCAAACAAGGATTTGCTACTTAGTGCATCTACAACCACATTCACCTTTCCGGTGTCGTAGTCAATGATCAATTCATAATCTTTAATCAACTCTAACCATCTCCGCTATCTCAGATTCAATTCTTTTTGAGTCATCAAGTACTTCAAACTCTTGTAATCAGTGAATACACGGCATGTCTCACCATACAAATGGTGTCTCCAAACCTTCAGGGTAAATACAACGGTTTCTAGCTCCAAGTCATGTGTTGGATAATTTCTCTCGTGTGGTTTCAATTACCTCGAAGCATAGGCTATCATTTTACCTTCTTACATCAGTACGCAGCCCAGTCCATTCAAGGATGCATCACTATAAACCACAAATTCCTTTCCAGGCTTAGGTAGTACTACTACTGGAGCTTCGGTCAGCAATGTCTTCAATCTCTTGAAACTCTGCTGACACTTCTCTGACCATTCAAACTTAACGCCTTTTTGCAGCAACCTCGTCAAAGGAGTTGCAATCATCGAAAATCCTTTTACAAAGCCTCAGTAGTAGCAGGCCAAGCCCAAAAAGCTTCTAAGCTCGGTTACATTCTTTGGCGGCTTCCACTCGGCAATAGCAAATATTTTTTTTGTATCTATTGGATGCCATCACCCGACACAATGTAACCCAAAAATCCTATCTCTTGAAGCTAGAACTCGCTTTTGCTGAACTTAGCATACAATTTCTTGTCTCGCAAGGTCTAAAAAACAGTCCTCAGATGTTTAGCATGCTCGGACTCATTACGGGAATAGATCAAAAAATCGTTAATGAATACCACAACAAACTTGTCCAAGTATGGCCGAAATATCCTATTCATCAAGTCCATAAATATAGCCGGTGCATTTGTCAACCTAAAAGGCATCACAAGAAATTCATAATGGCCATACCTCGTTTTAAAAACAGTCTTAGGTACATTTGACTCTTTTACTCGCAACTAGTAATAGTAGGATCTCAGATCTATCTTAGAAAACACAGTGGCTCCCCTTAGTTGATCAAACAAGTCGTCAATCCTAGGCAACGGATACTTGTTCTTGATGATTACCTTGTTAAGTTGTCGGTAATCTATACATAGCCTCGTCGAACCATCTTTCTTCTTTACAAATAATACTGGAGCACCGCAAGGTGAAAAGCTCGATCTTGCAAAACCTTTATCCATCGGTTCTTTCAACTGTGCTTTTAACCTTCCTATATGGAAAAATAGTGATAGAAGTTGTCCCTGGCACCAGCTCAATACCAAATTCTACTTCTCTAACGGGAGGTAATTCGGGTAGTTCTTCTGGAAACACATCCGGGTACTTGCATACTATCAGTACCAATTCCAACTTCAGCTCAGATTCTTTAGTATTCAACACGAAAGCAAGGTAGACTTCATATCCTTTTCTCAAATACCATTGAGTCATCACTGAGGTAATCACAATCGGCGGAGTATCCAACTCGCTTGAGTCAATTCGGAGAATCTTACCATCTGAGCATTTCAATTCAATATACTTGCTACCAAAATTTACAATCACATCATGCACAGCTAACCAATCTATGCCCAGTATCACATCAAACTCATCTAATGGCAATAACATAAGGTTAGCCAAAAAACAATGACCTTGAATCGTCAAAGGACAATTCTTACAAACTTTATCAACTAGGTCTGACTTGCCTAAAGGGTTTGACACATTAATCACAAATTTCGTAGGCTCTACAGACATATCCATGCTAGACACCAATTTTATGCAAATATACGAATGGGTTGACCCTGGATCAATTAAGGCAATGCACGAGTATTATAGACAGAAAATGTACCCGTGATGACATCGGGAGCAGAAGCTTCCTCTTGAGAACGTATTGCATAAGTTCTTGCCAGGGCTTGAGCCTCTGATTTTGCAGTAGCATCCTTAGCAACAGTTCGACTGCCACTTGTACTTCCGAGATGTCTCAGAGGTCTACCTCGAGAAATAGGAGCATTCGGCTGCGGAGCTAATTCAACCTTTTTATTAGCTCGCTCTGGGCAGTCTCTGAGAAAATGGTCAAAAGACCCACATCTGAAACACACACCACTCTTCATTAGACACTTTCCAAAGTGAAATTTGTTGTAGCTTTTACACTTTGGCTTTTGATCATCTATGCTTCCCACACTAGTTACCATAGGGGAAGAAGACCTCGGGTTATACCGCTTAGAGCTTCTTGCTATACCTGAATATCCTACTAAGGAAGTGGAGCGTTCTTGATGACTTCTTGATTTCTTTGTGGGGAAAGAGTGTGCTCTACAGCTAAACCTCTTACCCGAAACTCGAGCTTCTCTCTTAGCTTGCTTCCTTTTATTATTGAGCTCTTCGGCTTCTTGGCCTAGTCAACTAATGAGGCAAATTCTCGTATCTCAAGTATCCTGATCAATAATTTAATTTTCTCATTCAAGCCTTCCTCGAAGCGCTTACACATTTCTATCCTGATTGGACCCACTCCGTTGCATACTGACTTAACCTTACGAATTCCCTTTCGTACTCTGACACAGTCTTATTTCCTTGTTTAAGTTCCAAGAACTCTTTTCACTTCGAGTCTAAAAACCTTTGACTAATGTATTTCTTTTTAAACTCAGCTTGTAAGAACTCCCATGTAATGTCTTCCTTCGGTACCACTGAGGATACCGTATTCCGCGAATGGTATGCTGTATCTTTTAGAAGAGATACAGCACACTTCAAGCATTCCTTGGGTGTACATGACAATTCGTCCAAAACTCGTACAGTGTTCTCGAGCCAGAACTCAGCTCGTTTCGCATCATCCTTAACCCTAGCCCTAAACTCTTCAGCCCTGTATTTCTTAAGTTTATCCACTAGGGCCTTACCAATTCTCACGGGTGCCATACCTTGTGGCACTTCTCCCTCAGGCTGAGTAGGGGCCGGAGGAGGTCGTGGTATATTGGGGTGGTTTCTCAAGTAATCCCCAAACCATTCATCCATTATCTCGAAGAAGGTAGCTCTTGCCTCTTCTCGGCCTTCAAACATAGGTCGTCTACTACTAGTAGTAGTATCTCGCTGAACAGAAGCTGGAGCATGGCTCTCGACTCCCTCGGACTCATCTTGAGCTTGATTGGAAGACATTTACTATATTCAAATACAATTAAAAACGGTTAGGAGATATCACACTATCATAACCTGTGTAATGGCATGTAGAGCTGTACTCAATACATGTTATGTTAGTCCTAGAATTGACTAAATCGTAGCTCTGATACCACTAAATATAACAACCTTTACTTGTACCTGAGACTGGGACAAATTACGAGCTGTTATCGAACATATACTCGGACACTTTCAAAAAATATGGGTTATAAAATTTCATTCTAATCTAAAATCGATCAAACAACATCATAGTGTCCCGATTATGGACTTACAAGGTCCAAAACATACATTAAAAGCGATCCAGGACTAAACCGAGAACTATAGAAAATTTTAGTAAAATTCTTAGGGTTATGTCTCACACGCCCGTGTGGAGGTAAAGCACACGCCCATGTGCTTGAGGACACACCCGTGTCCCTCACCTGTGTTGAATTATCTGGATTTTTTTTTCCATTTCGAACCTACAAGGGTTTTCACACGGCCAAGCACACGTCTGTGTCCCTCACACGGCCTAGACACGCCCGTGTCGTCGCCCGTGTCCAAAAATTCAGACATTCTACTTATGATGTCATCATTCATTTTGAGGCACACAGCCAAGGCACACGTCCGTGTTTTAGGCCGTGTCATCTATACGGTTGAAACACACGGCCGTGTCTCTGCCCATGTGTTTATTACCATACAAACTGACCTAAAATTTTAGGTGCAAGGGACACACGACTAAGCAACACGCCCATGGGGCTGACCATGTGTCACACACGGCCTAGGCACATGCCCATGTGTCTACTCGTGTGGACCTTTTTAGGGCTATTTTCCAAGCCTTTAGTCACCCTCTATCACCCATACAAACTTAAAAATTTCAATGGTATTTAATATGACCTAATTATACTCTTAAACAACCTTGACATAACTTATTGCATGTTAATCTCATCTCATCGGTTTAGTACATGCTAGATTATCCTTTTCGAATTAGGGATTAACATAGCACATTTTTCATTTTCGGCTTAAGACTCACCCCATTTTTCATTAGGGAATTGGTTCCTCAGGATTTATATCAGTAAAAATAAATTATTAATACCTCCCATTTTTCATTTTCGGCTTAAGACTCACCCCCCGGGCAAAATGACCAATTTGCCCTAACCTTTCACACTTTTACAATTTAGTCCTAAGGCTCGTATAATGAAATGCATGAAATTTCTAAGTTACCCAAGCTTAGCCGAATATTTTTCTTGCCTATAGCAACCCACATTTTCTTTCATTTCACATTTTTCTACTCATTTTCACAACTTTTACAAAATGGTCCCTTAAGCCATTTCCATGAAAAACTACTTAGTAAAAGTTGTTTACTATCCTTTAAACTCATATTCCTCCATAAATCATCAAAACAAAAACATCTCATGCATAGTTAAATTTTTGAACATGAACCCTAGCTTGAAATATGGGTAGAAATAGAGAGAGCATGCCACGAAGATCTCAAAAATACGAAGAACGTTAAAAACGGGGCTAAGAAGCACTTACTATTGAGCTTGAAAATGTTGAAAACCCTAGCTATGGAGACCCTTTAATTTTCGGCAGCCATGGAGAAGAAATGGCTGAATTTTGCTTCCTTTTTCCCTTTTTACTAATTTTATTACCAAATGACCAAAATACCCTTCCTTACTAAACTTTCAAATTTTTCCATGCATGCCCATTTTTGTCCAAAAACTTAGAAATTGGGCAAATTACTCTTTAAGGACCTCTAATTAACATTCCAAAGCAATTTCATACAAATTGCTTCTAGAACCCAAGTGTTGAAATTTATTCAATTTGGTCCTTAATTTCCAATTGGACACCTTTGCACATAGAATTTCTTCATGAAACTTTAACACATGCTTATTTTCATATCCTAGACCTCATAATGATCATGAAATAATTATTTTAACATCGTATTTGTGGTCTCAAAATCACTGCTCCAACCAGGCCCTATTTCGAGATGTTATAGTTTTAGAGTTGGCACTAGCGAACCTGCTCTATTGTTTTGACTGGAAATTACCAAGTGGAATGACAGAGATGGAAATTGACATGGAGGAGGAAGTATAACCATTGGTAAAAAATTTCCTCTTATGCTTATGCCAATCAACTATGACATGTGGGAAGATGATGAGATAAAGCATTGCTGAATAACACATCCGGATTTTGGAAGTTTTAAGAATCTGTATGGTTGAAGTATATATATAGAAAAATAATTATGCACTGGGAGCATTTGGAAGAGTGTGATTATTGTATCAAAATAAATGGACGGCAATACATATAACCAGTTGCATCCATTTTACTTATCCTTTAACGTGTTTTTTATTCAATCTTTAAATTTATTTTTAATTCTTTCTCGACTCTTAAATTTAAAAATTAAACTTATTTAAGCGTACTTAAACTTATGTTTTATTATACTAATAATAATATTGATACTAATCAACTTGTCATATTGAAGAATTAACATCTTATCCAATGTATCATGGACCTAGACCGGAATTTTTGTTATAACCAAAGTGTTAAAAGAGTTATAAAGTGTATAATTAGCTATTAAATGTTTGATTTTGTACTTAGTTCTTTTTCTAAAAAAAATTATTAAGATATTGAATGGTGTTCGGATTTTAATTTTTTGAATCATCTTACATTTTCGAACAAATGTGTACTTGGTTATTTATATTCGGTTTTATCTTTAGATTTTGTCTTTTGTTTTTCCTTCAATAGGTTTACAGAGTAGAAGTGTCTTCATTCACTAAGGTAGTAGTTAAGTTTCTTAGTCATGCTATTATATGGCATGGATTCAAATCCCACCAAATGTAAATAAAAAAATTAAACAAATTGGTTTACAGAGTAGAAGTGTCTTCATTCACTAAGGTAATAGTTAAGTTTCTCAGTCATGCCATTATATGGCATGGGTTTTATTATTATTTATTTGATTCCAATAAGATTTGAGTTTTTGGAACTGAAAAACTGTTGTTTTATATAAAAAAATTATATAAAAAAAAAACTCTCTGACGACTTGTGATCTTTCTAGCATTGAAAACTAAAAACTTTTGAGTTTTTCAATGTCAGAGGATTAATATTTAATCTAAAGTGTTAAAAAAAAATTATCAACAACTTATAATCTTATGATTGTCCATCTCACTCAACTGATATTTTCCCATCACAATATCAAATTTATATTTTGAAATTATCAAAATAGGTAATTCCCTCACATGCTAACAATTTACACATTTCCTCTAATGATGTTGAACACATAAATTCTTCTCTCTCATTAGAAACACTAATCTATCTCGGGGTCAAGTTTCAATAAGTTTAAAATAAAAATTAAGAACAATATAAAGAAAGTAAAGACAAAAGGGACCTACAAGTAACAATCATACCAAAAAAAAAAAAATAGACAAGGAAGGAAATCAAATCAACATTGGTAACAAATATAAAAAGATATAGATTCCAAAAAAATAGAAAACTCGGGAAAAAGATGATGACATTGCAAACCCTTATCCCTATTTATAACTTAAAGTAAAACCCTTCAACTATTTCGAAACTTACCAAGTATGTAACACCCCTAACTCGTGACCGTCGCCGATGTCGGACACGAGGGGTTAACGGCCAAATCCTCTCAAGGTACCAACCAATTTGACATTACCAGTCAGGCTGGAAAACTGCGTCACCGTCGCCTTAAAAATCATATCTCGAGTTTCAAAACTCGGAAACTGGTTTCATAAATTTTCCCTGAATTTAGACTCACATACCCATGCATGGATTTATTTCTAGAATTTTTGGTCGGGCCAATTGGTACAGTTTATTAGTTAAAGTCACCCATGTTACAGGGATCGACTGCTCTGACCTTCGCGCGTTAAAACTTGAATATCTCTCTGTAAAGGGCTTTAATACTGGTGCCGTTTGTTTCTAATGAAACTAGACTAAAAATGGAATCTGTACATATAAGGAATGACTCCTAATTCTTTCTGGATAATTTATGGTAAATTTTCAAAGTCGCGACAGGGGACCCAGAAACCGTTCTGGCCCTGTCTCACGAGAACTTTAATAATTCTCAGTATACTGCTCATATGGTCGTTTCGTTTCGTCCATATAAAAATAGATTCATCAAGGTTCAATTTCATAATTTACTCACTATTTAATTATACTTCTACTATTTTTAGTGATTTTTCAATCTCATCTCACTGCTGCTGTCCGCAACAGTTACTGCAGTAGACTATGCCAATTTCATGAATCTTTCCTTGGCCTTAATCATCCATCATACATGACACAAATTATGGCCACCTTATCAAAAATTAGAGTTTCTAAGACTCGTGGCTATAGGTTCTAGCATCCCACTCGACGACCACATAGGCCATTTTCACATGGCTTAAAGTTTACAACCCACAATTCGACAAAATATAATAGCCTATACATGCCAAATGTTCTTCAACAACGAAAACAATACCACAAGATTTCAGCCGGTGTGATGACTTCAACGACGGTCCCGATCACGCAAACAATACGAGTCCGAGAGACCTAAAATGGGTGACAAGAAAAACACCGAGTGAGTTTACAACTCAGTAAGTCATAAGCATTCATCAATCCACTAATAAAGTTACTACAACATGTACAACAAACGAGGCTAGGTACTCATCCATATCGAATCTATACCATAGTACCTCGGACCTTTCGGTCCAATCTCGTACCAAGTCATACATCCACATTTCATATTCTACAAAACAAGATAATCGAAGCATTTTTACACATTAACTCATTTTCCAGCACAACCATACAATTTCAATCATCACATAGATTTAAGGCTTACCAAATTCAACCCCAAGCATGAACGTATTCTCTATTCGTCATGAGCTCGAGGTACTTACCCGATCCGCTGTCCATACTCAATTCAATGGAGACACACCCTCCATATATATAGAGTACGCACACACAGTGCTTACCACTCGAGCTCGCACACCCAGTGCCGTATTTTTCCAGCTTGCACACATAGTGTCATATTATTCCAGCATGCACACTTAGTGCCTTATATTTCCAGCACGCACACTTAGTGCCATATATTTCCAGCACGCACACTTAGTGCCAATCTCGTCACCATACACACGTATTGCCCGCACACATAGTGCCGAAAGCAAACTTTCTACACATTCCACTATTTCTTTTACATTCAACAATTATCCTCACTCCATACACATACAATTTCATTTATACATATATAGCATTCCATTAAACACAATTGCATAGATTTTCCAATCATTTAAGCAATATCAAACATATGTGCTTAATGACTTACTTTGTTTGGGGTAGAACGGTTCCAAATCGGCTACTCGTTTGCTTTCTCCTTTCCTTTGTCCAATCTAGTTCCCCTTTGCTCTTGAGCTAAATCAAACAATTTACCTCTCCATCAAACACAAACATACGGCATTCACATGCATTATTATGGTTATTGGCGAATACTTAACACAACTAAGCTGAAAATTTACTCAATCTCATCTTAATTTATTGCTACTTATTTATCAAAGTTTCCAATACAAGGTATTTAACACCTATGCCCATTTATACCCCATATGGCGAATGCTTCATTCCTTACCCAATTAACCATCCAACAATTTTTCAGCCTCATTACCACCCTTTTCATGTCTAATTGTTTAAATACTCTCAAGCTCATTCACAAGTACTATTATACATCTCATTAAGCATTAATCATTTTGCAACATAAATTCTATAGCATGGCCGAATACTCATGCACACACACATAACAACAAGAACTCAATGGCACAAAATTTCCTTTTTGTTAAACATTCGAACTCACTCATCTCCATGCTTTCATCACAACAACATCAAAACACTCACCAAGGAAGACAACATGCATGGCCGAATACTCATGCACACACACACATAACAACAAGAACTCAATGGCACAAAATTTCCTTTTTTTGTTAAACATTCGAACTCACTCATCTCCATGCTTTCATCACAACAACATCAAAACACTCACCAAGGAAAACAACATGCATGGCCGAAATTTAACTCACCTAACAACTTAGTTTCGATTTGAGATTCAAGGAAAATTTTGAACCAATCCTCCAAATCATGCATGCATTTTCAAGAGTGGCATAAAACATACCTTCTTGTATCAAAACACCTTAGTCTAGTAAGCTCCCATGGCTGATTTTCTCAAGCTTTTCCCCCCTTTCTTCTTAGTATATTCGCCAAGCAAGGAGAAAATGAGAGAATGAACACTTTTTTTTCTTTTGTTTTCATCATATCCCTATTTTTTTCAATTTCATTTCTTTATTCTTTCAAGCATAATCCATTAGCTAAACATGTTTGAAACATGTTTTCCTTGCCCATCACTCTTGACATGGCGGCCACTACCCTTAGGAATGGGCTATTTGACATGCAAGTCCATTTATTTTACTTCATTCTTTTATTAATCTCCTAAAATTAACCACATCTATTTAAATCCTTTCACATGAGTCCTTTTTCTTTCAATTCACAATCAAATTAACTAAATCAAAGAATTCAAAATTCACACATGCATTTTCACATATTCTAGACAATAAATATTACGTTCGAACATGTCGGTGACTCGGTTTAGCGGTCCCGAAACCACTTCCCGACTATGGTCAATTTTGGGATGTCACAACTCTCCCCCACTTAAGAAATTTTCATCCCCGAAAATCTTACCGGTGAATAGGCTCGGGTATCGCTCTTTCATAGAGTCCTCAAGCTCCCAAGTGGCTTCTTCCATTCCGTGTTTATGCCACAACACCTTCACTAACGATATTTTCCTATTGCGCAACTCTTTTACTTCACGCCTCATAATGCGAACCGGTTCCTCTTCATAGCTCAAATTAGGCTGAATCTCAATCTCGATGGAGCAATTACGTGCGATGGATCGACCTATATCGTCAAGCATCGAGACATGAAAAACATTGTGAATCTTTTCGAGCTCGGGGCAAAATCAAACGATACGCGACTGGACCGACTCGTTCGGATATCTCATATGGCCCGATGAACCTCGGGTTCAATTTGCCCCTACGGCCGAATCTAAGTATCTTCTTCCAAGGCGAAACTTTAAGAAACACTTTATCTCCCACTTGATACTCAATGTCTTTTCGTTTTAGATCCGCATCGACTTACGACGATCGGAGGTTATCTTGATTTTCACGGATTACTTTTACTTTCTCAAAGATCTTTAATCAAATCCACTCCAAAATTTTGTTCTCACCGAGCTCGGTCCAAAACAATGGTGTACGGCATTTACGCTCGTACAAGGCCTCGTAAGGCGCCATCTTAATACTTGATTGAAAACTATTGTTATAAGCGAATTCAATCAAAGGCAAATATCTTTCCCATGAACCACTAAACTCAAGGATGCAACATCTCAACATATCCTCCAGGATTTGAATTATCCGTTCGGATTGACCATCGGTTTGGGGATGAAAAGATTGCTAAAATGCGACTTGGTACCCAAAGCCTCTTGCAACTTCTTCCAAAATCGCGAGGTAAATCTCGGATCTCTATCCGACACGATGGAAATAGGCACCCCGTGTAGTCTCACAATCTGAGAAACGTACAATTCGGCTAGTTTGTCCATTGAAAAATCCGTACGTACGGGGACAAAGTGAGCCGACTTAGTCAATCTATCTACAACGATCCAAATTGCATCCTTCTTACTTGCTGACAATGGCAGTCCGGATACAAAGTCCATTGTGACTCGATCCCATTTCCACTCGGGTATCGTGATCGGCTGAAGTAATCCCGATGGCACTTGATGTTCCGCTTTCACTTGTTGACATATTAAACATTTTGAAACAAAATCAGAGATGTCTCGTTTCATACCATGCCACCAAAACCGACGTTTCAAATCGTTGTACATCTTCGTACTCCCCGGGTGGATTGCCATTCGGCTACAATGGGCTTCATTTAGAATTATCGAAATAAGTTCCGAATTCTTTGGAACACACAGACGACTTCTGAACCTCAAACAATCGTCATCATCAATTTGAAACTCTGATTCCTTGTTCAGAACACACTCAGCCCGTTTTGCAAGCAACTCCTCATCAACTTTCTGAGCTTCCCGAATTTGATGAGCCAACAATGGTTTGGCCTTTAATTCGGCTACTAACACATTGTCGGGTAGGATAGACAAGTGTACATTCATTGCTCGTAAAGCAAGCGGTGATTTCGACTTAAGGCATCCGCAACCACATTAGCCTTTCCGGTGATAATCAATGATGAGTTCATAATCTTTTAACAACTCGAGCCATCGTCTTTGTCGCAGATTTAAGTCTCTCGAGTCATCAAATATTTGAGACTTTTGTGATCCGAATACACATGGCACTTCTCACCAAATAAGTAATGTCGCCATATCTTTAAGGCGAATACGATGGCAGCCAATTCGAGATCATGGGTTGGATAATTTTTCTCATGTGGCTTTAATTGTCTCGACGCATAGGCCACAACTCGACCTTCTTGCATCAATACGCAACCTAACCCAAGTAGGGAGGCATCACTATAGATGACAAACTCTTTGCCGATTCGGGCGTACTAGAACTGGAGCTTTCGTCAAATGGGTTTTCAATTGGTGAAACTTTTCGACACTTTTCCGTCCATTCAAATTTGACATCTTTCAAGCGGTTTTGTCATGGGTGTGGCTATCATCGAGAATCCTTTTACAAACCGTCGATAGTAACCGCAAGCCCCAAAAGCTCCTAACTTTGGTAACATTCCTTGGAGGTTTCCAATTGACTATGGCTGAAATTTTGTTCGGGTCCACCCGACACCGTCGCGACACCACGTGCCCCAAAAAGCTAACCTCTTTCAACCAAAATTCACATTTCTTGAACTTTGCGTATAGTGCTTATCTCGTAAGATTTGCAACACTAGCCTTAGGTGTTCAAGATGTTCGATTTCATCTCTCGAATAGACCAAAATGTCATCGATAAATACAACTACGAACCGATCCAAGTATGGCCTGAAAATTCTATTCATTAAATCTATAAACACCGTAGGGCATTAGTGAGCCCAAACGGCATCACCAAGAATTCAGTAGTGACCGTACCTTGTTCTAAAAGCGGTTTTGGTATGTCCGATTCTCGGACCCTCAACCTGATAGTATCCCGACCTCAAATCTATCTTTGAAAACACCGAGGCTCCCTTTAATTGATCAAACAAATCGTCAATTAGTGGCAACGGATATTTATTCTTTATCGTCACTTTATTGAGTTGACGGTAGTCGATGCACAACCTCATGCTTTCGTCCTTCTTTTCACAAACAATCTTTGGTGCGCCCATGGAGAAAAACTCGATCGAGCGAAACCTCTATCCGTCAATTCTTGCAATTGAACCTTCAATTCCTTTAACTCCGTTAATGCCATACGACACGGAGCTATTGAGATCGGCGTAGTGCGGTACAACTTCGATGCGAATTCCACTTCTCGAACCGGTGGCAATCCGTAACTCCTCCGGAAAAACATCCGAATACTCACAAACCAACGATACCGATTCGAGTTTCTTTTCCGTCTCTTTACTTCCCAACACATACGCAAGGTATGTTTCACACCCTTTTTCACATATCTCCGAGCGGTCATAGAAGATATTATCGCGGCACTCCTTTTAAATCGAGAGACTCGACTCGGACTACCTCATTATTTGCACTCCTCAAATCAATGGTTTTCCTTTTGCGTCCACCACTTTGCATCATGTACGGTCACCAATCCATACCAAGAATAACATCGAATTCATCAAATGGTAGAAGCATCGATCGGTAGGAAAGCAGATTCTCGAATTATTAGGGGCATCTCTTGCACACTTTATCAACGAATACGTATTGACCCAAAGGGTTTGACACTCGAATTACGAACTCGAGAGACTCAACAGTAGAGTCTTCTTGGATGCTAAAGTTTCACATACATATGAATGAGTAGAGCCGGGTCAATCAATGCAATCACACTAGTATCAAAGAGAGTAAAAGTACCAAAGTGATAACGTCGGGGAGGATGCCTCCTCTCGCGCGGATGGCATATGCTCTAGCAGAGCTCGGGTCTCGGATCGAACAGCCAGATCGGTGGCTCCTCTCGATTACCACCCCTACCTCCTGAAACCCTGGGGTCTACCTCTAGTCTGTCGCCCCACTAGATCTCGCACCTTGCATCTTATTCTTCTTATCTAGCTCCGTACAATCCCTAATGAAGTGGTCCTTGAACCACATCCGTAATGAGCAGGTTAATGAGACTTACCCCAACATTCACCTAGGTGTCGTCTTCCACATTGGGGACATTCAGGTCTCTCTTGACGATTATTGCCCACACTAGCTACCGATGTAGCTCGGAGTCCGTCAATGGTCGGGCTCTAATGGAAATTCCTGATGCGCCTCGACTTTCTTGGTGTCCTCCCCGAACCTCTTTACAATGAGAACGGAGCTTTACTCGTTGATCTTTTACGGTAATCTCTTGCTTCAAATTCAGCCTTCTTCTTCTCCTTCCCAAGTTCTTCCGCTTTGCGAGCTCGTTCGACTAATGTCACGAACTCCTTTATCTCCAAAATTCCCACTAGTAACTTTAACTCTTCATTCAATCCTTCTTCAAATCTTTTGCACATAGCAACCTCATCAGCCACACACTCCCGAGCATACCGACTAAGTCTTACGAACTCATGTTCAGATTCGAGATCTGATCATCGGCCTTGCTTGAGTTCCAGAACTCCTTACGCTTCGATCGATGAACCGTTGACTAATATATTTCTTCCAAATTCGTTTGAAAGAAATCCCAAGTAACTTGTTCCTTTGGGACTATGGAAATCAAGGTCCTCCACCAATAGTAGGTGAGTCTCGCAACAAAGATATAGCACACTTAAGACATTCATCGGTGTGCATGACATTCATCAAACACTCTAATGGTGTTATCAAGCGAACTTCGGCCCTTTCGCATCGGTAACTATGGCCTTAAACTCCTCGGCCCCACGCTTCCTAATCAAGTCCACGGTGGTTTACTCAGCCTCACAGGATCGAGAATCGATGGCATTACGGGCTCTTGGGGTGGATTGTTTAAATTCGGGAATGGTTGGACAGCCGGATTGGTTCGGGCATATTGCGCGACCCACTCATTCATCATGGTGAAGAAGGCTTGTTTCGCCCTTCATTTTGATTATTCGCGGATGACCGAGGCTCAACAGCGGTGTCCCTTGCGCAGGAGCAGCCGCTACACTTTCAACGTCATCCGCCAAGGGTCTCTATCCCGGTTCCATCGCTAATCAAAACAAAAATTTCAACCGTCAAGTCATCACATTATTAGGCACTAACAATTTGGCATGTATAGCTAGACTCACACGCTCTATGGTAGTCCTAGAACCGACTAAACCATAGCTCTGATACCAATAAAATTGTAACACCCCTAACTCGTGACCGTCGCCGATGTCGGACACGAGGGGTTAACGGCCAAATCCTCTCAAGGTACCAACCAATTTGACATTACCAGTCAGGCTGGAAAACTGCATCACCGTCGCCTTAAAAATCATATCTCGAGTTTCAAAACTCAAAAACTGGTTTCATAAATTTTCCCTGAATTTAGACTCACATACCCATCCATGGATTTATTTCTAGAATTTTTGGTCGGGCCAATTGGTACAGTTTATTAGTTAAAGTCAGCCATGTTACAGGGATCGACTGCTCTGACCTTTGCGCGTTAACACTTGAATATCTCTCTGTACAGGGCTTTAATACTGGTGCCATTTGTTTCTAATGAAACTACACTCAAAATGGAATCTGTACATATAAGGCATGACTCCTAATTCTTTCTGGATAATTTATGGTAAATTTTCAAAGTCGCGACAGGGGACCCAGAAACCGTTCTGGCCCTGTCTCACGAGAACTTTAATAATTCTCAGTATACTGCTCATATGGTCGTTTCGTTTCGTCCATATAAAAATAGATTCATCAAGGTTCAATTTCATAATTTACTCACTATTTAATTCTACTTCTACTATTTTTAGTGATTTTTCAATCTCATCTCACTGCTGCTGTCTGCAACAGTTACTGCAGTAGACTATGCCAATTTCATGAATCTTTCCTTGGCCTTAATCATCCATCATACATGACACAAATTATGGCCACCTTATCAAAATTAGAGTTTCTAAGACTCGTGGCTATAGGTTCTAGCATCCCACTCGACGACCACATAGGCCATTTTCACATGGCTTAAAGTTTACAACCCACAATTCGACAAAATATAATAGCCTATACATGCCAAATGTTCTTCAACAACGAAAACAATACCACAAGATTTCAGCCGGTGTGATGACTTCAACAACGGTCCCGATCACATAAACAATATGAGTCCGAGAGACCTAAAATGGGTGACAAGAAAAACACCGAGTGAGTTTACAACTCAGTAAGTCATAAGCATTCATCAATCCATCGATAAAGTTACTACAACATGTACAACAAACGAGGCTAGGTACTCATCCATATCGAATCTATACCATAGTACCTCGGACCTTTCGGTCCAATCTCGTACCAAGTCATACATCCACATTTCATATTCTACACAACAAGATAATCAAGCATTTTTACACATTAACTCATTTTCCAGCACAACCATACAATTTCAATCATCACATAGATTTAAGGCTTACCAAATTCAACCCCAAGCATGAACGTATTCTCTATTCGTCATGAGCTCGAGGTACTTACCCGATCCGCTGTCCATACTCAATTCAATGGAGACACACCCTCCATATATATAGAGTACGCACACACAGTGCTTACCACTCGATTTCGCACACTTAGTGCCACGCATTTAAGCCCGCACACACAATTGCCATACCCTTCGAGCTCGCACACCCAAAGGTCAGTATTTTTCCAGCTTGCACACATAGTGTCATATTTTTCCAGCATGCACACTTAGTGCCTTATATTTCCAGCACGCACACTTAGTGCCATATATTTCCAGCACGCACACTTAGTGCCAATCTCGTCACCATACACACGTATTGCCGCACACATAGTGCTGAAAGCAAACTTTCTACACATTCCACTATTTCTTTTACATTCAACAATTATCCTCACTCCATACACATACAATTTCATTTATACATATATAGCATTCCATTAAACACAATTGCATAGATTTTCCAATCATTTAAGCAATATCAAACATATGTGCTTAATGACTTACTTTGTTTGGGGTAGAACGGTTCCAAATCGGCTACTCGCTTGCTTTCTCCTTTCCTTTGTCCAATCTAGTTCCCTTTGCTCTTGAGCTAAATCAAACAATTTACCTCTCCATCAAACACAAACATACGGCATTCACATGCATTATTATGGTTATTGGCGAATACTTAACACAACTAAGCTGAAAATTTACTCAATCTCATCTTAATTTATTGCTACTTATTTATCAAAGTTTCCAATACAAGGTATTTAACACCTATGCCCATTTATACCCCATATGGCGAATGCTTCATTCCTTACCCAATTAACCATCCAACAATTTTTCAGCCTCATTACCACCCTTTTCATGTCTAATTGTTTAAATACTCTCAAGCTCATTCACAAGTACTATTATACATCTCATTAAGCATTAATCATTTTGCAACATAAATTCTATAGCATGGCCGAATACTCATGCACACACACATAACAACAAGAACTCAATGGCACAAAATTTCCTTTTTGTTAAACATTCGAACTCACTCATCTCCATGCTTTCATCACAACAACATCAAAACACTCACCAAGGAAGACAACATGCATGGCCGAATACTCATGCACACACACACATAACAACAAGAACTCAATGGCACAAAATTTCCTTTTTGTTAAACATTCGAACTCACTCATCTCCATGCTTTCATCACAACAACATCAAAACACTCACCAAGGAAAACAACATGCATGGCCGAAATTTAACTCACCTAACAACTTAGTTTCGATTTGAGATTCAAGGAAAATTTTGAACCAATCCTCCAAATCATGCATGCATTTTCAAGAGTGGCATAAAACATACCTTCTTGTATCAAAACACCTTAGTCTAGTAAGCTCCCATGGCTGATTTTCTCAAGCTTTTTCCCCTTTCTTCTTAGTATATTCGGCCAAGCAAGGAGAAAATGAGAGAATAAACACTTTTTTTTTCTTTTGTTTTCATCATATCCCTATTTTTTTTCAATTTCATTTCTTTATTCTTTCAAGCATAATCCATTAGCTAAACATGTTTGAAACATGTTTTCCTTGCCCATCACTCTTGACATGGCCGCCACTACCCTTAGGAATGGGCTATTTGACATGCAAGTCCATTTATTTTACTTCATTCTTTTTATTAATCTCCTAAAATTAACCACATCTATTTAAATCCTTTCACATGAGTCCTTTTTCTTTCAATTCACAATCAAATTAACTAAATCAAAGAATTCAAAATTCACACATGCATTTTCACATATTCTAGACAATAAATATTACGTTCGAACATGTCGGTGACTCGGTTTAGCGGTCCCGAAACCACTTCCCGACTATGGTCAATTTTGGGATGTCACAAAATAAGTTACTATGCGCTCACACATGCACTATTACTTATATACAAAAAGTTGTACCAATCAAAGTCCATCATGTGTATCCAAACAATAATACTGATGACGGTTTCATTGGGAACCCAATAATATGCCGCAACATATCGCATATTTCACCAACTCTATAATTAAATGTATACAAAACTCCATATACAAATCTTTTAATCCCTCCATAAGTCCAAAGGACTTACAAAATTCAATTATTCAAATTTCAAAATTTCAAGCATACTCTTTCACAAAATAAAAATCTCCATACAATGAATAATACTTCAACATTGATGTCAAATTAACTATCCAAACATTCATTACCTATATCTATATTGCAGACCTCCCCTACAAGCTCGCTAAGGTCATTTTATAACCTTCACTTGTCCAAGAGGCAATTGTATACCTTGTGTAGCGAAACTTGCAGACCTTATAGTGTTCCTCATGAACCTCACAGCATACTAATAGAGAGCTCGACATGTCTCCCAAGAGAACCAATGACACCGCAGACTTAGGGTTAGTTTGTGAATCTTAAATTAACGAACTTTAGAACTAGGCATCTCCACTAATACTATGTGAGGGCCATGTGGAGGCTTAGAGTGATTGATTGCTAATCACCCTAAAACGTCTCATCCTAGGACATAGCATCACCATCGTTGTCAAGAATATTAAATCTTACTTCCACATCAATAATCTTAGGACATGTATCTAAACTCGTCCCTCGCTATAAAAGAGTTGTGCAAACAAGTAATACAAATTCACGTGAAGACTCCTTCCTAAATTCCCAAACCTTTCCACAAACATACATCTCTTCCAATTTTCACCCATCCTTCTTTTAACTACCGTCTTCCTCTCTTATTCACCTCACTAGTTAATAGAAAAAAAAAAAAGTCACTCAAGACCTTCACCATTTTATCATCAGATAGAGTACTTTTTTTTAACCATCTACAATCACCATAAATACATAACCATTACGATTCATCATTCCACAATCCATCATCACACGTCCTATCATCACAGGAACTCATATTTACAGAAACCAAAGCAAATTCAATAAAATCTAAGAAAAAAACAACCCTCGAATAAGCAAAAGAAAACGGGAGAAGAACTGAGCAAGAAGGGAGAAGTGCCACTCAGATTGGTTCTTGCATATTGGAGTTACGTCATCTAAACCCCTTGGTAATTTTTCAACTTTAAGCTATGATCTTTTTAATTACTCTATTTATGCCCTTATAATAAATGTTTGCATCAAGATGTAATTGTCATTTCGATATACATAAATTCTGTATGGTTAATTATGATTGATATTATTTTATATGTTTGTATGAGTGTGTGTAAATCTATAGTATTTTTCAGTAGTAAACTGCAACCTATATGTTTCTACTTTTGCTTGGTTTAATGCATGTACACGTATGATATTGTGAACATTTTTGTTTGTTGAAATTTTAATTTGTTTAAGGTAATGTTTTATCTATATTTTTTATACTGCATGCGGAATCATTCAATTTTTAAAAATAATATGGCAAATTTTTATGCGATAATAATATTGAAGGTTATTATCCGAATTTCACTCGATAATTATTTATTGTGAAACAAAATAATATTTTAAAATTCTATTGAGAATTATTTTCGGAATTCTCGTCTTGAAAAACAAAAGTTATCCATATCCATGTTAGCTTGATTATTTATCTATTAAATATAAAATGTTAGTGTCGAATTTCTGTCGGGACCTTTGATAATTACTTATATAAAAGTATATCATTTTCACAAATAAAATGATTTTATTATTATTTTGAGAACTACTTTGGATTTCTATTGGGATTCTCATTTTAAAATTTTTTTCTATTTTTATTATTCAAAACAAAACAAAATTTTATTAGAGAGAATTTCTTTTAAATATTAAACTTATTTTCGATATTTGATGGTTAATGATAACACATAATTAAATAGTATCGCTTTTGTTAATAGACCTTGTGAGAGTGTTAATATTTTCTTCACGCGTAACCGTATTCCCGAATTAGATTCTTGTTTCGTTGACTAAATTTTTTTAATAAATTTTAAATTTTTTATTAAAAAGGTAATTTTTAGGTGGCCAATCACACCTAACTACAGAAGATTAGTGGAGACTCTAAATTTTTTAATTCATCTAACGGACTTAAAACAATTATATATGACATTTGCTATTAACATTAAATTTATTCTATGGACAAAATCAAGAACTAAACACTAAAAGTTAACAATGTTATTTTTAGGTACCAAAATATATAATTTTTACAAATACAAATACCAGATTGAACCAAAAATAACATAAATACAACATTAAAAACTGTATCAAACTTAAATATCAAATGATATATTAAGCATTTCATCAACAACTAATGAATCAAAATTCTAGTTCTTTGACATACAAGTAACATTCATTTATATATATTTTGTTATTAGTAGTATTGTTATTATTAGTTGAGCAAAATTAATATTTTGCCTATTACTTTCACTCAAAATGTTACTTTTATAATAACTTTATCATTTTTATCAAATTCTCCTTTCAAATTCTCCTTAATCCATAACTAACACATTTTAATAATAAAAAAGCATCATTTTTCTTCTTTCTTTTTCTTGTCATTTTGATCACAAGAGAAACCCTACCCGCTTATACTCTTTACCCATTTTATTTATTTAATAAAGAAAATATGAAATTAGTTTACTAGTTACATGTATTATTTATCAATAAAATAAAATTTTATAAACTTCAACATTTTTACAGTGTGTAGTAAAGAAAAGAAGTAAATTTTATGAGAAAAATTATAGTAAAATGTGTTTTAAATAATTTTACATTTCACAAACTAAATGATACAATTTTACATCAAATCAAATGGATCAAACAAAGTAATGTAGCATACTTGATAATATGCTAATAGAGCACTTGGTTTGAATCATGTAAAATTCCTAAGGGTAATGTGAAATTTTGGCATAATATAATCATGTTTGGTTTGCAAAGATTACCTTGAGTCAATAATCTTACATTTCCCAAAGATAATGTCTTCATAGAAGTGTCTTTTGGTGAAGTTTAAAATGGGCAAAAAATTTTAACCATTGTTGTTTGAATTGAACAAGATCGACTGATCGGTACAAATTGGGATACTGATTCGAAGAGAAGTATTAAATTTGTTGACATGTGAATCAGTATAAAAAAGTAAATTGATTTTTTATTTTTATAAATTATTTAATTAAATTAATTGAACCGATAAACTAATAACTTAACTTATTCGAGCACCAAACCTATATGAAAAACCTTGGTTTTACCACAACAGCTCAACTAGATGGCACAAAGCGACACAATCCAACAACTGTTGGATGAGAACTAGTGCATGATGTATAGATGGACCACAAGTAATATTGATAGAGCAGCTGATTTACTGACTGGCATCGCATCCTCTGGTGGTGTCCTTAGGAACCATATTGATGAGTGGGGTCCTTGGCTAGAAGAGAAATATCGGAATAAGCTTAGTTTTAGTATGGAGCTTAGTTTTAACTTTTAATTATGGGGTCCTTTTGGCTATCGATTTATTCGAGGACAATATGGATTACTGGTTGTTCCATTACACATATATGCACGCGAGATTGGAGAGTTAACATAATTCAAACTTTCTGTGAAGCAAATCAAGTCGCAGATCACATGGTGAAGCTTCATACCAATGTTGAGACTGCTTTGGAAACTTCTTGAGGTTCCAGTACTGATAGTGGCTGACAGTGTTGGCACTAAATACTCAACAAGAACTGTGTTGATAAATACAAAATCAAACATTCACAGCTCATTATGAACACCTTATAACTCTTTTAACAATTTGGTTATAACAAATATTCCGGTCAAGTCCATGATATATGTTAAATCAGGATAGAATATTATTAGTCCTTCAACATTTCAAGGACAAATGGAAACAAATGATTATAATGTAGTATCGTCCATTCATTTTGATACAAATATCACACTTTCCTAGATGGACTCAGTGCATAATTATTTTCCGAATTGTGTTTTTCAGAAATGCTTAATCTCATCATTTTCCTACATGTTATACTTGATGGGAATAAGCATAAGAGATGTGTTCTTACCAACTGTTAAACTTACTTTCTCTTCCATGTCAATGTCTATCTCCCTCATCCCAATTGGTAATTTCCAGTCAAAAAGTAGAGCAGGTTCGCCAGTGCCAACTCTAAAACAGTCATTCCCATGTTAATTCCAGGGCAAATTCTTCTACCACCACCGAACGGCAATAATTCGAAATGTTGCCCCTTCAAATCGATTGCATTGTCGATGAACCTTTCGGGTATGAACTCTTCAGGGTTGTCCCAGATATCAGGATCTCGTCCTATTGCCCAAACGTTTACTGCGATTCTAGTTCTGGGGTTGATATCATAATCTCCGATCTTTATTTGGGACATAGTTTCTCTTGGAAGAAGAAGTACACCTGGAGGATGTAATCTAAGAGTCTCTTTAATTACCATGTTGAGGTATGTAAGCTTGCTAACATCGTTTTCTGTTAGTTTTCCTTTCTTCCCAACGCAACTTCTAATCTCATTTTGTGCTTTCCTCATGGCTGTTGGCTTCCTTGCTAGCTCTGCCATTTCCCAGATCATGCTAATTGCTGCAGTATCTATTCCAGCTACGTAGATGTCCTAATGTTGAGGTTTAAAGACAATATTTTACCACATGATTAAAAAAATAGATGAATAATAATAAATAAAAAAAGGTAAGTTTCGTTATCTACCATAAGGATTGCGAGTGGGTTTGGGGCGGCGGCGCGATGCGGTGTTGTGTGTTTAGTTTACTTTTTTTTTTTGTCTCACATTACAGTATCGCTATGGTATCTAATCTTACTACCACAGTTACTTTTACTCTAATTTATCTGCACCGCTCATCTTAACTCAGCCTGCCTTGATTTGATCTTTAGTAAGTTGAATGGCATCATTCTGGGTTTGATCTTTCTCCATTCTCAGCAGCACATCGACTATGTCTTCGTCGTCGTCCTTGGTCGGTCCCGAATCAAGATGATCTTTAATAACCCTCTGGAAAACAGAATCAAGTTCATGAAAGCTACTCTCAAGCCTTGTATGAAAACCAGTAAATCAGTCAATCACTTTTCCCACGTACGGGAGAAAATCTGAGGCACAAAAGCTTCCCAACATAGCTTCCGCCTCAAATACCACTTTTTGTAACTTATCGTTGTCAAGTTCACTTCCTTGAAATTGTTTACCGAAAACAATCCTAAAGATTATGCTAGCGGTGACCGAAAAGGAACATTTGCTGAGATCTACCGGGTTCGCTAAAGTAGCCGATCCTGAGACTGATTCGATTAAAAAATCAACCTCTTCTTCCCTAACAGATTGAAACGACTGAAACTTTTCATGCTGAAAAGCTCAGCAACACAGATCTTTCGCATCTCTTTCCAGTAATGTCCATAGGGTGCGAAAGCAACGTCTTGGAAATTATAAGTAAGCCTTTTAGGGCCAGTTAATGGAGGTCGACTGCAACATTCAAGATCGTGAATTTTCAACACCTCTTTGGCAGATTCAGCTGAGGATACCACGAGGGGGGGCGTAGAACCGAGTTGAAGAAGCATGATGGGGCCGTGTTTTTTCGAGAGTTGCCACGTTGAACGATGGGGGAATGGGCCAAGTTGATGCAAGTTACCCAGAATAGGAAGCTTAGGAGGGCCTGGAGGAAGTTTACCCTTTTTTGCGGTCAATGTCTTTATGAATATCAGCAATAGAGAGAGCAATAAGAGAAAGGGAATTAGCAACATTGTTATGGAGAATGGGGAATAAGACTGCAAAGGCGGAAGTTATTCTAGAGGAGTTTCTTCAATACCTTGGCCGCCGAACAAGATTCCCTCGACAATCATTATATAGTATCTATTGACGGTGAATAGACTTGTTGATAAGTCCAGTTGAGCTGTTTCAATCAGAAGATTCTTGGCCACAAAATTCTTGCGCAACCTAGGCGGCGAGTTGCAAATACGTTGATTTCAAATAAAATTTAGTGGAATAGATTATTTTTTTTAAAAAAAAATTAATGAAATAGGTCAATTTGGGGTTTTACTGTCACATAAGTAAAAGTGTGCTAAAAACACCTTTAGCAGGTACGTTTTTACTTGTGTCACTTAAAAAAAATTTAACCGTTGGATCCTCAACGGTTAAAAATATGGATCATCGATTTTTTAATTTTTGAACCAACTGTTAGAAACTGGAAAATGAAAAGGCTCTCAAACTCTAGCCCCGTATAAGCCCGTACACTTATCATTTTCTTTATTAAATTTCATCCATTTTTTCTCTCAATTTCAAATTCCTTTTCTCTTAATTTTCTATCCTAATCTCTCAATTTTCTCTCAAATTTTTAAGGTTTAACGATATATTTTATGCTAAATAAATTGTTAATTTAGTGGTAATTTAATAATATTATAAAATTTTAGTTAATCTCATTGTATACATTTATGAATCTTATCTAATTTGATAAACATTACAAATTTTAAAATGTTAATGTCTCTAATTTGTTTGAATCACAAACACATATCTCGAGTCCAATTACAAATGGTAAGAAAATATTATTATTATTTTAATTAATATCATTATTATGTTGTTAATATTATTATATTACTATATTATTATGTTTATATAATTAGGACACATATTAAATTGTTGAAATATATATACACAATTGAAGTGCAACAACACCACGTGTCTCGTATGTTCGGTGGGGTTAAATTGGAGTTCACATTTATCAATGCTTTGTGGGAGAGATGGGGACTCGAAACACCCGCATTTCATTTTCTATGCGGTGATTGTACGATTACACTGAAGATGTAGCATTACAACTCGATCTACCGATTGATGGGGCAGTCGTTTCGGGGATAGTGCACGATGGGGATTGGAGGCCAATTTTCCACTAGCTATTAGACAAAGTGACATGCAATTTGCTCGACAACTCGACTTGAAATGGTTAGAAGATAATTTCTCACATCTCGACAGCTCTTCTAGTGCAATTGAAAGACAATAATTTGCTCAAGTATTCATATTTAGGTTGATCATGGATCTTCTAATGCTAGATAAATCTCAAAACCGGTACATTTGAGGTGGCTCTTAGAACTAATTGATTTAAAAGAAGTCAAGTGACTTAGTTGGGGATCTGCTATCTTGGCTACATTGTATTGAGATATGTATCGAGCAACTAAAGCACAAAAAATTAAAATTAATGGTTGTATACTCCTTCAATCATGGGCATAATATCACTTACCATTTTTACATCATCGAGTAAACTTCCCTTATCAATTTCCACACGTAATAAGGTAAAATTTATTTAACAATATAGTTATCATATTATTTTTTCATTATTATATTTTTGGAATAACATTATTTGAATAGGTGGAACGTGGCGCAAGTCATGTGGGCATACTGAATGAGCTTGAAGACATTCGATTTTTATTAGATCACCTCTCAGAAAGTGGAGGTTAATTTTTGAAATTTTCAATTAAAAAATAATTACGTAAGGATTTAAAATCTAATATTAGGTAAGTAATGAAATTTATAATTTTGTATTGCAGTTTGAATGGATGGCATACTCTAATTTAGGGTTGAGCAAAATTCGATTCGACTCGAAAAAATAAAAAAAATATGAATTTTAAATTATTCGAATCGAGTTAATTAAGTCAACTTGATTTTTTTTTTTAAATTTTAAGTTTGAATCGAGTTGAATTTTCGAATTCGAATAACTCGAATAATTCGAATAAATCGAGTATTAAACTATACCACCCCTTACAAGCCCCCCTTTTTTGCCTCATCAACTCTTCTCTTCAATTTTTTTTCTTGTCCCTCCATTCTTACCCCAAAAATTAAATCCCCACAAATTTTTTATCCCCCTTACCTCCAAAATTTTTTACTCTCCCTCCCCTTTTACTCCCAAAAATCAAAATCCCCCAAAAATCTTTTATTTCTCCCCTTTTACCCCCAAAAATCAAAGCCCACTTATTTTTTTCATCAATTACTTTTATTTATTAACTTCAATTTTACTTTGTATGATCATTTTTAAAACTTTATAGAAAAGTATTTTTAAAAATTACATAAAAATAAAAACACCAAAATCATTTTTAAATTAACTCGAACAAATATATTTGATTCGAATTCCATCTCACTTGACTCGATTCGAGAAAATTTCAAATCAGTTTAGAATGATAAAATAGGATTCGTCAACTCGGCTAACTCAAATTGTTTTCATTCGATTCGATCGAATGCTCACCCCTACTCTAATATGAGAATTGAAGATTGTATTATAACACCCCTTGTCCAACCCGATCGTTAGGTCCGCGCTATAAGATGCTACAGTCGTTGTCGGAGCAACTACAATTAAATTCATAGTAAAATGTTCATATGCACAAGTGATTCAATCTTAATCATATTCATTTCATGTTAAATAATCAAATCTGGGTTTTAATTAAGCTTACAAAAGCTCTTTTGTTAACCCAAGTACGAAATAGGACCAAATTGCAAAATTTTAAAAATTTAGAGTGTTGGATCTGGTGCACTAAGTGTAGTATTTTCATCAATATACACTTGTCGTTTTTCTGAACAAATTGGTTAATAAAAAAAATTTATTGATTACATTAATATACTTTGTATAATTATCCTCACATGATTTTTGCACGCAAAGCAAAATGGAAGTAAATGTTGCTCATTAGTGGTCGGATTGTAGTACAGAAAGACAACTTGTATTAGTAAACGAACCTAAACATGTCCTTAGTCTAATAAAAAATTAGCAAACCGATTGAAAGGCTAATATGTTGTCTATCAAGTCCAATTGGGGAGATGTTTTTTCTTGGGCATCAGAGCGGATGACTCCTAGAAGATAGAGACATAAACGTGACTGATTGGACTGGCAGCACATCGGATATGTGATCTGCCATAATTCTGTGTAATAGATTAAACTGGTTTTCACACTTTAAGAGCTTGAACAGAAGCATTTTAGTTAAGCTTTAATTACGTTTTCGTAAGTTTACTTAAATTCAATAAAGTGTGTAATTTGAGTCTTTTATTAACCTTAAGGGCCGAATGAGGCCTAAGGGTGAGCTAATATACTTCATGAGTATGCAAGAGACTATTAAAAGGCGTGCTAACATGATACTTGTCACTATGTTACAACATGGAGAGCTGGATGTCACAAAATAGGGAGCAGAATAAAAGAATTCCAAGACAGCCTTTAGTGTCGTGACACATCCTGAGGATGTAGCGACACACCCTTGAAGACACCTTGAATATGAAGTATATTGTCCTCGATGTATCAATTACATATTTATTTTGAGTATGATCTTACTAATTTGAGCTATTTATGGTTTTTTATCTTTTAGGGACTAAATTGAAGGCAAAAGAAAATTTAGGGGCAAAAAACGTGAATTTAAAGATAAAATGGGCCAGTGTGCGACGTAGGAGAGAAGTGGTGCCGAAAATGCAAAGTATGGATGACTTGAGGGCAAAAGTGCAAAGAAGAGATTTTATAAAAACAAGACTTTATTTTAATTATATTAGGATAATTGTTAAAGATTATTATTAGATTTAATTTTAGCTTTTATCTTCATTTATTTTTAATTATCTTTATTTATTTGTATTTATCTTTTAGAATTTAATTAGGAATAGACCAGGTTTCCTAATACTATAAATAGGGGATAGAGTGACACAAATTTCACACATCTTTTTCTGTAAACACTCCTTCTCCCAAAAAGCTTAGCTTTATTTCCTTTCATATTATTCAATAAAAATTCCATTATCAGTACATTTATTTCATTTTCCCCAAAAATCATGAGCCACTAAACTTATCTAGCCAAAGAATGTCGAAATGCCCCAAAAGGGTTCATGAGACTTAGAATCCGCGCTTAGCCTTTTCGACGAGTATTCATCGCTTCTCAGTACTACGGGATTGACGCTTCCGTCCATGTCCCTTCAAAACTGATATTTTCAACTTTTGCAAAGGTGGCCGCTTTGTATGTTTCGGGAAGGTTGCACAGTCGGTTCGTTAGCTTATTGCGTTAGTGGTTGTTGAGCCTAAGAGAAAAAATGACGTGGCATTCGCCATTGAGAAGTGATGATCTAGTGTAAGACAGTCCCACAAAAGTGACGGTTGGCTAAAGTCGGTTGGCTAGAGTCAGTTTCCTCTAAATCATAAGTCTAAAAATCTAAGTGGAGCTAGTTGTCGTAAACGACCTCTCCTACTATAACTAGCTTATTCTGTTCGAGAATGATCACCTAAAAGTCGAGGATTGAGCCCAAGGAGGATCGAGACAACCGGAGGCTAGAATCTCTCCATAAAAAACTCTTTTCCCTCAACTCTATTTATCTTTACAATTTTAATTTTAATTTTCGTAATTTCAATTCAATCAACCCTTTAATTCTATTTTTTTATTTTTTTCCAGGTACACAGGTTTTCTTGGGCACGACTCTGTCCAAGATCTCGAGGAACAGGAATTTGTGCAAATTCGGTCCCTAAGGATTTGACCCTACTTCCCTTATACTATTCTTTTCATTATTTTATAGGGATAGGATATTTTTGGTGCTCTCAATGACGCATCAATAAAGTATACTGTCCTCGATGTTGTGACATTTGTGTGTTACGGCATCACCTTTGTATAAATAATAATAATGAGCTAGGGGCATTTTGGTCGGCACAATCAAATGTTAAGCATGAGGACAATAGCTGACTTAGGGTTAAGGACGACGACCACTCTAAAGTCTATAAATAGGGTCATTTAACACATGTTAGGGACATCTTTCGTATTGTATAATTTTCATTTTAGATTTTGTGATCTATTCTAACAATAAAAAAAGAAATAAAAATAAATAAATAAATCACGAGAAATCAAATAATAGAATATATCAAATCTACGAATGCGTGATTAGCTCGCTTCGGTAATCATAATCAACTATCACTTCAAGTTTTCTTGTTCAATCAACTAGTCGATATCCTAGTAGGATCTTCTGATCTTCCACTAGAATAATGAGTCAGCAAGAACTACTTATCTCTCGACCTCATAGTCCTGACTGGTTCAGGGTTAAGGTGTTCACAAATAGGCCATACCAAAATTGGGTTAATTCCCACCTTAATGACTTCCTAGAGTTTAGGTTCTTCCTTTCCTAAACAACTGATTCGCTAAGAGAACCTTACAAAATAGTTAATTAATCATACATCCACTTGCTAATCCCTCACAGGAGGATTAGTTCTTCATGGACCTCATAAACAATATAAACTTGATAGAATTAGTAGATATAAATAACAATTCAAGAGTATAAAGTTTAGAAGAAGCCTAATTTGTATTAGAATTGAGTGCAGAATCCTCACAAAGTTGATTATGTTTCACAAATTTGATTTCTTCCACAAAAGTAGATAACAAAAACTGAAATAAACTTAAACCTAAGAAAAGAGAAAAACTAAAGACTAATCTAGGAAGAAAATTATACAATATCAAAAGACGTCTATAACATGTGTTAAATGAGCCTATTTATAGAATTTAGAGTGGTCGTCGTCCTTAACCTTAGGTCAGCTCCTGTCCTTGTGCTTCATGTTTGATTGTACGAGCCAAAACAACCCTGACTCATAATTATTTCCTATATAGAAGTGATGTCACGAGACACCAGGTCCTATGTCGCGACATCATCAAGCTTTGTCGCGACACTGAAGGCAGTCTTGAAATTCTTCTATGTTATGACCTCTAGCTCTTTATGTTGCAACACAACAACCAATATCGAATTAGTATGTCTTATAATGGTCTCCTACACACTCACAAAGTATATTAGCTCACCCTTAGGACTCATTCGACCCTTAAAGTCAATAAAAGACTCAAATTACACACTTTATTGAATGTAACTAAAACTACGAAAACATAATTAAAATGAAACAAAAATGATTGTGCTCAAGCTCCTAAAGTGCGAAAACTAGTTTAATCTACTACATCAAATTACGACAGATCAATTGTACACTTTACGTCTTTTCTTTTCATGCGATTTTTTAACAAGAAAATTGACCCTATGCTTTATGTTATACCACTTAACTGCAATAACATCTTTGGAAGAAAACTTCATTCAACTTGTAAATCGCCAAAATTTGTAAAAAAAAACTCGTATAGCCCAATCTTCTATAAGGAAATTTTGGAAATTCTAGCCCATCTTGAGCATCAATGTCGACATTAAGTATGTAGGTGGAGGTTCATACATAGTAAAATCCAGTTGAGTTCTTTTAGCATTGTCTAAACCATCACTATCAAAATCACTCCCCTCTAGTTTAGTAGGAATGGCCTCTGGTTCAGAAAATAATGCAATTTTTAAAATATCGAGCACAAACTCCTGGATTAGGTCATCATCAGTTTCAACTTCCTCTTTGTTATTAACCTCAGTTGCGGTTTTATGTACTAGATTAGATGTCCTTTTGCCGGTGCAATTTGTAGGGAGAACATCATCTGTTCTTGTCAACCCTATGTTAAAACCAATATTACTTACGGATTGTCCACCAGTGTAACTTAGTGACATACTCATATAAGTGTTTCCAACATAGAACAATGACATTTTGAAGTTGAAATCAAAAGCACTCACAGAATGTTGTGCGTGAGTCTCCACATTAGGTTTACCAACTATCACACATTGGTTGGAGAACCGGATCAGTTCGGGAGACTACGCCAGCGAAACCTGTATAAGTTACGAGACTTAGACTAAATAAGGTTGGTAACTTTGTAGTGGAGTGCTACGAAAAACTTCACCAATATTACGGAGTATCCGAACGATAATGAGGTTGTAGTTAGGGTGAAGACCTTATTAGATAGACTTTCCCCTGATAAGATCACCACCCATGTTTTAGTGCCATCACTTAAGTAAGTACGATGGCTTGTAGGATTCATTTAGGTCACCATACATCCTAATGGAGGCTACGTGTTAGTAATTAAGACACTTGTAGAGCCTCGTTAGATGTGATTAATTAGTGGAAGTATGTAAGGATAAGTAATGATTATAGATAATCTTGATTGGGATTTAGATGTAGGTAATCTATAAATAAGATAACGTGGAAGTGGAGAGAAGATTTTTGATTCATCCTCTCCACTAGACTTTGCTATCATCGAATGAGTCAGAAGAGTTCTTCTTTGCTAATAAGGGTGTTAACTGTAAGAGCCTAGGAAAAAATTTGTACTAGTTGTCTATTGGTAAATTCTTAAACCTTCCTTTAAGCTTTACTAGGTAGACAGAAACTAATTTAAGAAATGATTGGAAGGAACTTCTTGGAATAATAGGTAAGACGGAAACTTTTACCTGAAAACTGTTTGCATGTCTATAAATTCTTGCTAAATCATGAAGGTTTAGTCATTTTTTACTATTAAAGAAGTTGTTTTATTGTTTTAGCCAAAGAAACAAAACAAAGTCCTAGTAACAAAGGAAAAGAACCAGTAGAGTAGACAAAGCTCTAAGTAATGTATTCTGGTGAGTTCCTCTGTACCTTGTGTCTGATAACTGTGCTAATTCATTTACTCCTAAATATCGTACAATCAGGTAAGTGATTTTGTTAGTTGTCTCTGGTGTTCATGTTTGAGAAAACCCAATCAAAGAGTCAATGCATGCATGGTTAAATGTAGTTAAATAGAACTAGAAAACCTAATATATATATATATATATATATATATAGTATGAGTACTCCTTGGTTCTCAAGCTCCGTATCCATATAGGTGCAAGGAGGTATAAGATGGATTTTGTGTATTACTGATAAAGAAGACACATGATAAAATGTTTACATTCGGTATGACACTTAGATGTAAACCGTGATTGGTGAAAACCCAAACCTTGCGAGAGAACACTCATATGTTCGTACAAGGAGGGGAGCTAGGAAGATATGAAGAAGATGTTATATAGCTCAGATAAACAGATATGGAGATACTAGAAAAAATTAGTTCTTTGAGAACCGGGATCAGAAGTTAGCACAAGGGAAGAACACGTGAAATAAAAAGGTGCATGTAGTAGTACACGTTGCATGAAAACATAAACAGTAAGCCTATTGGTCGTAAATGGTAATCCACACAAGTGGCGTATTCAAAGAACAAATGAGCCTGTAACTGTCTTATATGAGTTTAGAAACCAATGTTGTTCGCTAATGGGCTGAGATTGATGGTGGTATCGTCCGCTAGATGATCTACAGGCCAGGGTAATGTATCTGCCAATTATGGCAAAGTAGTTGAAGCCTTTCTTTTTCTTAATGTCTGGTTGTAATCTTGGTGAGATTATTCTTACTGGGAACTCACTAAATTCTTACGAACTTACCTAGTGTCTTCTTTCTCTCAAGTTCTTAGGTTAAGTATGGTGATGGAAGGGATATAGCCAAATCCACTACCATTTTTTAACCTTCTTAGTTATGTGGATAACATGTATTTGTTTGGGGTGATAAGTCAACTATTAGAAACTACCATTTTGAAACTATTAAGATTTATTGAATGTTGTTTTGAACACTTCGTATGTTAAATGGAAGCCTTGACGACATAACATTATTTATGACCTATTGATGTGATTTTAAGTAGCTGCCAAAGATTGATTTGTGCATCTATAAAACCTTAAATTTGGCAGGTTGTCATTCTAAAGACGTATTTATACTACTACGGCATAGAGGGTATCCACCAAAATGAATAATGGTCTTTTCTCGATAAAATGGTAAAATGTGTATTTTCTATTCAATTTAACCTGTGACGCTCCATGCCTAGATGGGACGACCGAGTCGGGCGAGGGGTGTTACACCAATTAACCTCGACTTTATCAAAAGTTGAAATCGAAGGTTGAAATCAATGAATGTCTTCCCATTAATGATTTTGGCATTCCCTGATACGATATTTGCAACAACACCATAAAACCACCACACAACCGTGTGGTTGGACTTTCTACTTCTTGTTCTTGAAATAAATTAACTAAAATTGTTGTTGAACTCGAATCACCTTCCTCTACAATGAAAAACTGGGCATATAACTCTAGTATAGCATGAGCAATACGTATCAAACATTAACTCGACATTCGTGTCACCTTTGAGCTCAAATGTATCATATCTTACAAGGTTCAATAACATTAGATATCTATATTTCAAGCTCAAAATTCTTCTTCAACTTGAAGTAAAGACTTTCCTTCCAATTCTTGACTGAAGTTCATTTAGTTTGATGCTCTGGTTAGATTGGGCTAATACAAAAAATAGCCACAATTTCAATGTCACAAATTTGACCGTTGTAATAAATCACGGCTCTAATTCGTTTACTCATCTTCGTCAAAAAAAACCTATTTCACATGTTTACTATAAAATTAAAATGAAAACATTATAAAGAAAAATAAATAATCATTAACCAAATTCAAACAACGACGCCAAATTTACTTACTTGAACTAATTTACTTTGTTGGGTTGATTTTCCAACTTCAAATCTTTAACATCAACAATCTTCTCCTCAACATGCTAGTTTTTTACTCGAAATTTAACTCTGAAAACCTCTCCATATCAATCTTCATTTTATAAGAAATGCTACCACCGAATATGAAACATTTTTCAAAATGTTGGAAAAGATCGAATCTACTCACAAATAAAAAAAAAATGTTTTTTTGCTAGAAGGATTTTTCTAAAAGTTTTTCTTTCATAAGATTCATATTCTTATGACAAAATTTTTCCATGGAAAAGACAAGATGAATTGCAAATTTTATCCCAAGATTTTCAAGTTTTCCGAATATTATTAATCTTTTCTCGATTTTTTCAAATTTCAACCCAACTGCTAATTTCTTTTATTTTTCTTTCAAGTTTTAATCCCACAGCTAGTAACTTTTTTTTTTTGCTAATGTGGATCACCAAAAAACACTTCCTGCATGGAGTGTTTTTGTCACCCCTACCCCAAAGTGACCTATTTCCTTAAATTTCAAAAAAAAAAAAATTCTATTTCCCTAATTATTTTTTAAAATCGACATATATGCCTAATTTCTCCAATTTTAGCATCCCCAAAGGGATGGAAAAGAAATTAATTTCAAATCCAAGCTCTACAACATGGCATGGTTGAATTGGAAGTGTAGAAGATTTTCTTTTGGTATATATAACACTAGTGTCTTTATCTGTTTTGTGGTCTAAGTCAAGTCTTATTTGAACTAAGATAATATTCAAATAAAGCCCTCCCAATAATGACAACTCCAAATTCGAATTTAGTCCAAATTTTGAGGAAGAAGTCCACCCCCTTTTTGTGTCACAATATGTTTAAGAATAATCTAATTATGAAGTTAATCTATCTTCTATTCAAAATTTTAAATAGTACGAAACTTTTTTTATTTATTTTGGGAGTGATGTATTTTATATGTTATTAATAGTATTAAATTGGGTCTTGAATAGATTATTTAATTGGAGGGAAATAGGACTCGATCATGTGGCCAAGAACTAGATTGGAAATTGAAATGGAGTATGAGGGACTTAAAGAGAAATTAGACAATTTTATGAAAGACTTTATGATTGTGGGAAGTGGCAATTAACCCAAGCAATGCTAATCTTGTAATGGGACACTGGAATGATGATATAATTGGCACTTACCATTAGTTAAGGGATTTTTCTTTTTCCTTTTTCTTTTTAAACTGTCATCAAGCAACGAAGAATCGGTGGTGAAAGGTGGCAAACAAGATACTATTGGCCAATCTTTAAGCTTTAAGCATGGGTGAAAACGTGGGATAATGATAAGTATGAAGTAGCAATTTCCTTTTAACTTGCTTCTTACACCGATTGCATGGGAGGTAGGTGTCAAATTGTAATGCAAGACTAGGTATCTTAAAAAGAAAGAGGCAAAAGAGGAAAAATGATGATAACATTTAGGATGGGGTTGGAATAAAGAGAAGGAACCGTAAAGGGAAGAAACACATTTGTCTACAATGGGCCAAAATGAGAATAGAGAAGAAACTTACAAAAGCCTGACCCTCCACCTAAAATTTCATGAGTTTTGTCTTGTACATAAATAAAACTCCAACACTAACTTAAACTACCAATTGCTACCTATGAAGAGACTTGAATGGAAGCAAATAGTAAAGGAGAACTTAAATCCTTCAAGGGTGAAAGTAATTTAGAGTATAGATGAGAATTTGTTGAAACTTTGCATTCTTATATATAGAGAGACATTAATTAAAAAACAAACTTTAGTTTTAGATGAATTTTCTAATTGTAAAGTGTCATCCTTCAAACACCTAAGCAACTTTAAGATTTAAATTAATGGGTTCATTTGTATATATTTTATATATTATAAATTTAATTGGTAAATTAAAATAATCATAATTTATTATAAATTTAAAATTTTACTATCAAATAAATATATGATTTACTTACATGCATAAATATATTTAATTGATCATAAATTTTAAAATAGATGTAAACCGATGCATCAATTAAAACATCGATTAAACTTTTCAATTTATAATTATATATTTATTAAAACAATTTATTTATTTTATAAATTTAGTAAATAAATTTTCATATTAAACTATTAGAATGAATTTAGTAAATAAATATATAATTATAAATAATTTAATTGGATTGACAACTATTAATTACCATAAATATAAATCTTTAAAAGTTTTAAATTATAATTCCTTATTCTAATTTCTTTTAAATTTTTTTATTCTCCGGATCCTACTTTAATTCTTCCAAAGCTTCAGTAATTTAAATGTTAAAATGTAATCTCAAAATTCCATGTATCTCTATTACTTTTCCCTTTTTTTATTAATTTAATTTATTGTAAGGATTTAAATTTATATAGGTATCAATTGTAATCAACTTCAATATAAAAAGATATCAATATGCTTTGTATTATTTAGTTAGGGTGAAAATAAAAGAAAATGTTTGGTGCAGACATACTAAAACCAATATAACATTTCAATCTATATATTGGCTTCTTTTTATATTAAAAGCATAAACAAAATAAAATTTAATGGGGTAACACATTTTCACTTACTTTTTTATTTTTATTTTCAAAATATATTTTAATTTTGTTGGTAGAGTCTTCAGACTTAAATAATTATTTCTAATTAATTCCGACTTTTATAAAGAAAAATGTTAGATAAAGATACTGTAATTTGGTCATCAACATGGTTGAATGTATTAATACTTTGCAAACAAATGAATAATTAATCGCCAAATCTTCTGTTGCGATTTCAGAAGCTAATATTACTACAATAAAAGAATAATTAGTTAAACACCAAAACTTTACAAATATAGCATCATAAAAGGTGAAATGGAGGGGTGAAATTTTGCAAGAGAATGAACTCTTGCTCCTCCACAACCCACGCCGGTGAATGCAACGTTCAGAGTGGAGAGACTTTTTATAGTGTCAGATTTAAAAGTAAGAATCCCAATTGACTTTTTTTTTTTTTTTTTAAAGAATACAAACTAGAAACCCAATAATGCATAAAAAGGAGGAGAGTAGGTTCTATATTTTATATTTTATGGTAAAAGTATTAGGAAACCGTCATAATAAACGGTGGATTTTATTTCGACTTTTATTTTAAAAATAAATAAATTAGTTATTATACATTTTAAAATGTGCAAATTAACATTTCTATTAAATTTTATGTGTTTAATAATGATGTGAAATGTTAAATTCATGCTGAAATTTTTTATGGGTAAATTAAAAAAATGGTCTCCAAATTATGTCTTTCGTTTTATTTTGGTCATCTAATTATTAACTTTTTTTCATTTAATTGCTAACTTTTAAAATTAAATATTTTAGTCACTTGAGCTTACTTGAAATTTTTTATTGGTCTAGTAACAAAATTAGCCCTCTAATGTTTACACGCTCTATCAATTTGATCCTAAATATAAAAAATTCAATAAATTTAGCACTCAGTGTTTACAAAATTTGTCATTTTAGTTCTAATTCTTAAAAAAAAATTGGCCCTCAATATTTATAAAGTCTATCAATTTAGTCCTAACTCTAAAAATTAAAAATATTTTTTTTAAAAAAAAAATCATTTTTAGCCCCTTATTATCAGCTAACCTATGTCAAATATTAAAATAAGAAAAAAAAAGTACCTTCTTTGAAGTCACTTGTAGAAGAACTCTAAAAAGTTGGGATAAAACACACAAAATTTAATATACAAAAGAAAATAAATGCATTAAAAATGTCATATGTTCGAGTAGTAATGCAGCCAATTAGTCCAAATATGTTCCAAATAAATGGGTTTGCTCCAGTGCGAAACTCAAATTATAGAAAAAGAAATTGTTGCAAATTACTTGAAAGAAGGTACTTTTTTTTTTCTTATTTTTATACCTCATCACATGGGTTAGACGATGTGTTATAAATGGTTAAAAATATTTTTTTAAATATTTTTTTAATTTTTAGAGTTAGGACTAAATTGACAGATTGTGTAAATATTGAGGGCCAAATTTATTGAATTTTTTAGAATTAGAACTAGAATGGCAAGTTTAGTAAGCATTGAGAGCTAAATTTATTGAATTTTTTATATTTAGGATCAAATTAATAGAATATGTAAACAATAGAGGGCTAATTTTGATACTAGACAATAAAAAAAGCCCACACCAGCTCAAAGTGACTAAAATATTTAATTTCGAAAAGTTTAGTGACTAAACTAAAAAAATTTACAGTTGAGTGACCAAAATAGAATGAAAAACATAATTGTGTATAGTTTACTTATAAAAAAATAATTTTCAGTATGAATTTAACGTTCCAAATCATCATTTAATAGATAAAACTTAACGAATGGGCTAATTTACACGTTTCAAAATATAAAAGACTAATTTGTTCATTTTTCAATAAAGAGACCAAACTACAATCTTCCTCTAAGTACAAGGATTTTCCTTGTACTTTTACCTATCTTTTATACATATTTAAGGTACATGGGAAGATGTGCAGTAAATGTCTATATTTATTTAATATATTAACTTGTATAAATAAATATGTGAAAAGTGAGCATCAATAATAACAATGAATCACAAAGAAAGAGAGAAAATAGAGCATACAAAATTTTACGTGAAAACCCTTTCGGGAAAAAAATCATAGGCAAAGGAGAAGAAAATTCACTATGTCAAATTTGAATGATTATAAGAGGAGTATAGACTATGTCTATTTATAGTTTTGTAAAACTATATTCTAATCAAAGTATAATAGAAGTAATGCAGTAATGTTAAAAACACCTTATTCTAATCAAATATCAAATAGAGGAAGTAAACTCCAATACGGATTCCACTTGTGTAGCCTGTACCGTACCGCGGGGGCCTTGGCCCCCGTAGATCCCGTTATCTAATCACTTGTATTTTATTTTAATAGGAATTTGGGTCACACAACTCTAACAAAATATATAGGATACTAAGTTAAAGTAATAGATTTTAATGTTTAACCAAAATTAATATATATTAAAAATTAGTTCTTTTAAACCAATAGCCCCAAAACTATTAAATATAAGATTTGGGTACATAAATAAAAAACATTCCTAAAGTAACATCTCTAATACTTTTAAATTAGAGATAAAAGGAATTCTTTTGTCATTCTTTTATCCAGTCTCTAAAACTCTTTAACTTTGTAGTGATAATAGCTTAAAAGTTGAAGTGATCATTCAAAATGTAGTGTATTTTAAATTTTCTTTTGTTTTTTTTAGTATTCCATTCTTATTATTATTGTTAAATATTGAGTTTCGATATTACTCATTCTCATTTTTCCAATCAATATTTTTTCTTAACTCGTAATCACATATTTATTAAGGTAAAGTTTGCAAAATTCAAGAGTACTTACCTCTTTAGATGACAAAAATCAAAACAAGGTTTCTTTTTATTTTCTTAACACTTGAATCCACTTAAGCATTTATTCAAAGTCTATTTTTCTACCTATTCAACATTTCTCAACACTAAAATATAAGCAATTAAAATACACCTTCAATAAATTTTCTCATACTAAATACCTCAAATAACTAAAGTGTAGATGAAAAAAAATATATATACTTTCTTACCTTGATTTGGAGTTTTCTCTCACTAACTGCAACTTTCTCTCATTAAACCATAAAAACCTAAGTTTTGAATGAAGATTGTGGCAATGGAAAACAACAAAAAAAGATTGTTTTCTAGTAAGGAGGAAACTTAAGTGTTAAAGTGGAGTTTTATTTGGAAAAGGGAAGGGGGGAGGGAGGGGAAGAAATAGCCATGCAAAGGGAGGTATGTTGAATTTGAGGAAGAAAGGGTAAGAAAAATTAAACCTTTCTTTTTTTATTCACTAATTAAAAATTGGTCCTAAGTTAAAAAGTCAATTACTTAAAATGTGTCAATTACTTAAAATGTGTAGTCCACATTATATTTTCACCTAATTCCAGTCCAATATTTTGAAATTGGTTCTAAAAATATAATATCTCCCTATTTAATATTCCTAGTATAATATTCACCAAAATAGCTTCTTCTTTTTTCTTTCTTTTTTTTTTTTACAAAAAATTACATTTTATCCCCTTATTACTTATTATCTTTCTCTAATTTCATCCTCAACACTTAGTACTTCAAAAAAAAATTTAACCAAACTTGTCATCCTCAATTATTAATGGCTTGTGCAAAATTTTGCATTTATGACCTTTTCTGGTAAAGTAGAAATTTTACAATTTAGTCTTGGTACTTTTTACTTTCATTCAATTTAGCCCAATCAGAAACTGCTTAGTAACAACCTGATTTTCGTCGGTGTCAAAAAAACTCGGTTCAAGATTGAATTCTTGAAAATCGAGGAATTTAAAATGTTACGCTGAAAAGTTAGCAAGTTGTATGTGATATTAATAAATAGAACTGAATAGTAATTAAATAGATTAAATTTATTTATAAAATAGTTTAGGGAATAGATTATAAGACGAGTAAAAGAAGATAATTTGTTTGAAACTTTGTGCATGACTTTTGTAACAGCCCGATTTAGACCCTAATAGAAATGGTGGTTTCGGGACCATGAATTCGAGTCATAAAAATATTTAAAGATTATTTGATGTATTTATTAGGTGTGAATTTGTGTGTGTGAAATTTTCGTAATTTAATTTTGTCGTTTGAGTGTCCGATTAAATAAAAGGACTTAATCGCGTAAAATGAAAATTTGGTAGTTAATTGTAAAAAGGGGCCGAATAGTGGTTGTTCTTTTAATATGGAGGTTTTGTGTTGCAATTAAACCATTGAAATATTGAGTGGACGGTAATAGCCAAGGTTTATAATGGTTTTATATTATATTATAAAGGTTATATATGTAATTTAGTTAATAAACTTATATTAATTAAAACCAAACTTATCATATTCATTATTTATCTTTGTTCATCAACTGAATATTAAATAAAAGAAAAATAAATAAGAGAAGTTAGGGTTCGGCCATCTTTTAAGCTCAATCAAGGTATGTAACTAGCTCGGTTTTTCATAATTTTTATGTTTTTGAGATCGTTGCTAAGTTATCTTCAAGACCCATGCTTGAATTTTTTATTTTGTTGAATATTTTGATTTATTCCATTGTTGAAAGCTTGTGTTTTTTGTTGTTTGATGAGAAATGTGAAAGATATGTTTTGGATTAACATGTTTTGAATTGGAGTTTTTGATGATTTTGAGTAATTAGGACTAAATTGCATAAATAATAAATTAAGGGACTAAAATGTGAAATAAATGAAATATATGGACTTGTATGAACACTAGGAACATTCGGCCTAACATGGGTGTAGTGAAATTTTGCATATTTTGTGTTTTGTGCAATAGGGATTAAATTGTAAAAAGTGTAAAATGTCAAGGTAAAATGGTAATTTTCCCATTTATGTGTTTTTGGACTAAATTGAATGAAAATATGTTTGAATGAGTTTAATTTGAATATTTTTAGATCAAGAACCAAAGAAATTGGATTTGGATCGGAGGAAAATGAAAGTTGTCGACTAGTCGTCCCGTTCTATTTTACATCATCCGAGGTAAGTTTATAGCAAATAGACGTACTTAATTTTAATTAAATGAAAATTATACATGCTGAAATGGAATGTGAGTATTTATATGCAATAGCCGAATGTGAGTAAGCTTGGCAACTATGTTTATCAATTCCTTCCGACCGAGTTACAACGTTCGAAAGTCCCATATGAACCTTAGGAATAGCTAGGATACATATGTCATGACATAGGATTCCAATATGTGATGTGCGAGTAAGACCATGGCATCGATATGTGACTCCGATATATGTGTGCGAGTAAGACCCTGTCTAGGACAGTGGCATCGATATGTGATTACATGTAAGACCACGTCTGGGACGTTGGCATTGTACGATATATGTGATTATCCAAGTGTCCTATCCAATTTCGAATGGTTCATCGGGCATCAATAAGTTATGATTGAATGTGTAAAACGAGCTAAATGACCAGGTATGAGTTAGCTTATTATCTACTTGTAATGAGGTAAGTAAGTACTTGATATTTGTTATAAATCACTTATGAGGTAAACAAAGAAAGAATGTGAATATGAAAGTGTAATCAGCCTTTGTGATGTATATTATGAATATCTTTGAGATGATACTTGAATAAGTGTAAATGGGGTAATGTATATTCGGCCATATAATTAGTATATATATGAAGTTATATTTTGATTCATGAGCTTGTGTATATGAGTGAACGCGTACTTGGTTATATAATGACATTTTGGCTATAAAAGTTGAATGATAATTTATTAATTTAACTATATGAGCATTCGGCCAAGGTAGCATTTATGTATGAAAGTATATATATTATTTATGAAATTGTAAGTTTGAGATTAAATGTAATATTGGTATTATAATTTGGTTTAGTCTAATTGAGTTGATTATATCATTGGGTTGTTTATTTGCTTACGACTTACTAAGCTATAAAAGCTTACTTTGTGTGTGTATGTTTGTTTTTGTTTTATAGATTTTGGATTCAAGTTACGAGCTCGGGGATCATTAGTAAAGGCTATCACACTATCGACTGCTTTCGGTATCTTTATAAGTGAATTTTTGAATCTATGGCATGTATAGGCTAGATTATACTTCTGGAAATGTTGGATTTTGGTTATGTATAATTTAAGCCATGCGAAAATGGCTTAACTACTAAGCTTGAATTTGGTTATGTTTGGTCATGGTTTAATCTTTTTTGGTTATAATGTTATATGCTATGAATGAATGGTATATGTGATTGGTGTTATACGTTTTGGAAATGGCTTGATAATAGTTGGTGAACTTCATTGTGGTTGATGAGTCGGTCATGGTGTATATAAATTTTTATAAGTATGGTTAGATGATTCGGCTATGGTTGTGTATAGATAAAGTATATATGAAATTGGTTGTTATGTTTGATATAGGTGTTAATATGTGAATGGGCATTAAATGATATATGTTTATGTTTGAATATGGTAAAGGATTATTATGATATGTTTTGTCTTGTAAATGGTCTAGTAATTTGGCTTAACAATGGAGCAAGATGTTGATCATATATATATATATATATATATATATATATGTACATGTTTATGTGTGTGTGTGTAATCGAATGATGCTTGTCATTATGATTCGGTTTGTAATGGAAATGTATATGCATATATTATGCTTATGTGGTTGGTAAAATAGGTACAATTGATGAAGATAAATATTGAATAGGTATTAGGTATGTTTTGTTAGTAAATTGCATATTTAATAAGTAACAAGTATGTATATATATATATATATATATGTATTCGGGTATACAATTGGTAAACTTCTAGTTTAAGATTGACTGGTGGAATTGGTATGACTTTAATGTTTTATGAAATATTTTTTTTGATCAGTTGTGAAGTTGATAATGCCATATATGCTGAGGGATCAAATGCCTTGTGATATTATTTAATTGGTTAAATATGCGCATGTCTAGAATTAAGAAATAAAATGTTTGATTTTTATTTTGGTAATCGCTTATCAATAAAGTGATGAACCTGTGATTCGTATATGCAATATGTTTTTATAATGTATGTTTAATATTTAATTAGTTATATGCTCTACATATATATAAGAATATGACCTGTGTTAGCATGAGAATGTCATGAACTGTGCTTATGTTCAGCAATGCCTCGTGACCCTAATCCGACGACAAATACGGGTTATGGGTGTTACATCCTTGATGAGTAAATTGCCATGTCCTTAAAAACTATTGGGAATCGACCCATATAAACAACGAGATAGTAAAAGTAGAGAAGAACGAACACAAATATTTTACGTGGAAAACACTCAAAAAGGGAAAAATCACAGGCAAAGGAGGTATCGACTTTTCACTCAATAAGTAAACAAACGAGAATAATAAGATGGAGAAAATAACTTAAATGCACAACCTGTACATTATCCAAAACCTTGAATATAGAGCTCAAACTCTCAAATAGAAAATCGGTAAACAAAACCTTAAATCTCATAAGGCACTCACAAAAAGGGTATAAAATACTATCCATAATTACCTCAAACTCTCACCAAAACCCATATGTGACTACATCTTATCGCCCTCAAGGAAAAAGCCTACGATTACATCTTGATTAGCTTAACAAAATAGCCATATAATGGCACCTTTAAATAGACTAAGATTAGAGTTCTAAGTCCTACTTGAAGTCCTACTTGAAGTCTAAAACGTCGCTACCAAATAGAACATGTCGTGACATCGTTTTTGCCTCGTCGCAACGTCGCCATCTGTTTTTTCAAAAATATGAGGCACACCCTATAAATCTCCACCTTGACTCATATTTATCAAGCCTTTTTTTTCATGCCCCATCACGGGTCAAACTCGAATTTTCCAGTATGTCAACCAAGTCTAAATCATGCTTGAACTTGGGAAATGAAAGACTCTCGGTCTTCAAATCAAAATTGTATAATGTAACAAGGGCCAGTAATACCCGAACAATAAAGAAAACATCACCTCTTTCCACCTAACTATAACCTTCTGCGACCAACCTTACTTCAAATACTCTGCGAACCATTCAAGTCCTAAAGACCAAAGAGAGGATGAGATTCTTCTCTAAATCAGGCACATGTCTGACATTTAACACTACTCCACCTTCAATCGGATTATGTAAAGAGCGATGAATCATCACCCTCATTCTCGGCCACATCAGCTACTTCTGTAATTATTCGAAACTACCAGAAACTAAAATTTGTAATTCATCAAACTTTTCGATATCTAAGAAAGTAGTTGTGTCATCGAATGAATCAATCTGCGAAAGTTGAATTGTAGCTTTGATACCAATTTGTTGGGGATCGACCTGTATAAACAATGAGATAGTAAAAGTAGAGAAGAATGAACACAAATATTTTATGTGAAAAACCTTCAAAGAGGGAAAACCCACGGGCAAAAGAGGTATCCACTTTCCACTAAATAAGTAAACAAACAAGAGTACAGTATGAAGAGAATAACCTAAATGCACAACCTGTACATTACTTAAAACCCAGAATACAAAGCTCAAAATTCCAAAGAGAAAACCAATAAACAAAATCATAAATCTCATAAGGTACTCAAAAAAGGGGTATAAAATACTATCCATAATTACCACGAAACTCTCACCAAAACTCATATACGAATACATCTTATCATCCTAAAAAAAGCCTATGACTACATCTTGTCGCCCTCAAAGAAAAAACCTATGACTATATCTTGATTAGCTTAACAAAACAGGGATACAATGGTCCCTTTAAATAAGCTAAGATTAGAGTTCTAATCATACTAAAATATCTCTAGAATAATCAAAGTCTAACTGGGAGAAGAAGTCCTACTTGAAGTCTAAAACGTAGCTGCCAAATAGAACACGTCGTGACGTCGTTTTCACCTCGTCGCAATGTCGCAATCTGTTTCTCCAAAAATACAAGCACACCCTAAAAAACAAATATTCGTAAATTAAAATCAAGCTAGTAGCCTTACTTGACCATGGACATAGAATTCCACTTATGTAATTATGTTATGATGAGAGCCATTAATTTTATGGTAACTTTTAATTAAAAATTTATATTAGCATGATGATATTAGTGGAAAGAAAGAGAAGAAAACTGGATACTCTTATTCTCCATTTGTTAAAACAAAAAAAAAGGAAAGAAAAACATCTCCTTTAAGATCTTATCATTATCGTGACCCCATAGCTATTTAGTAAGTTTTTTTCTTCTTTCAAATTTTAGTTAAAACTTTAATGAATAATATTACATAATGGAAGCAAATATAATAAATCTAAGAATTAACAATTTTTAAGTTGGATTTCATTGTTAAAAAGCTTTAAAACATTTGATTAAGGTAATTTGAAATTCATGCATGAATGGGTTAATTAAATTAGGAAAGATAATTTTTAAGTATGATAGATGGTAGTGAAACAAGCTAAAATTAAGATCATTTGATCAATTATGAAATTTTAATAATCTAATTAAATAAATTAAAAGCAACTAAAAATTTTTGTAATAAATTGGAAGCTACAAGACCCTAAACTATATTTATTAGGCAGAACTAAATTCAATTGAATAAATTGTGCAATATGGATGTTTTGAATATTAGGGTTGTAAGGATAAATTGAATTGAATGCATCATGTTTGATTTCATTGAATTTGTGTTGAATTGTGAGGCTAATGACATTTCTGTAATTGTATTTTTGAACGTAGTCAAAGACAATGATGGAATGTCAAAGGTAAAAAGAAAGAAAAAGACAAACGTCGTAGAGCTTTTTTGGCTTGTTCTATAATTCAATTTTAATAACTTGTTTATAGTCTAGTTTGTTGTTATAAGAGAACATAATATAAATGTCTAGCTAATCGTATCTTTCCCAAACTATGAAATGATGAATTTAATGTTGTGATTGTTGAAATCAATCTTGAATGCTTGAATTGTGTTGTATATATGTTGTATTTAGACATTAATATTATGTTGATATGTGTTACAATTATTATTACGATATTAATTTCCTGTTAAACGTAGTGTCGGGTATAGTTGGCATGCCATAGGGTAACCATTATCAGTGGTTTATTAGCTCCAATTCCCAGAGGGTCTTGGGCAGATACTAAAAGCCATCATTGTTGGGCAACCCGAGGTGACAAAATAAAACAATCCCAATTTTCATAGGGTCATAGACTTCTCTTTATATAGATTCAAGTATTCATTATAATGTTTATCGTTGATTAATAAGGGTTGAAAAGAGTAAGTAACGAAAAAGACATTGAGTAAGATGTTGAACCATTAGGTACGTGATGATATAGAATTATGAAATATTGAGATAAGAAATGTAAAAGCCCAATTTTGAGCTTAATCAAAATAGTGGTTTCGAGACCATGAATTCAAAGTTAGAGAAATTATTATTTTATTATTATTTTGATGTTATATGATTATATTAGTGCATAAAAAATTTGGTGAGGTAATTTTAGCATTTGTGAGCTTAATTTTGAAATAAGACTAAATCGCAAAAAGAGGAAAAGTTGTGATTTGCTAGTCAAAGGTGTTTAATAGATAGAGAGCCATAATTGGAGGCCTTTAAAGTGCAATTAGACCCCCTTAAAGAGGCATGGCCGGCCATAGGGACAAGAAAATCAATGGGTCAAACGGTTAGGTAAATTGATGACCTAATATATGATAAAATAATACCCTAAGAGCCTAGCCTTCATCTTTTTCATTTTCCTTTCTCCTCCACCGAAATTTTCAGCCATTCTAAGGGTTTTAGAGGATTGAACTTTCATCCATTCATCTCTCTCTCAAGTAAGTGATTTAGATGCCCATTTTTGATAATTTTGGTACTTTTGGAACCCTTATAGCATGACCTAGCTAATGGGGGGACCATTTTGCAAAATGGTTGATAGTCTAGGGATTTGCCATGAAAGGATTTATGATGTTTGCTGAGTTTTAAGGAAGAATATAAATCTTAGTTGTGTAGTAAACAACTTTTGTGAAAGAACTTCTCATGAAAACTCTAAAATGACCATTTTGTAAAGTTTGTAAAATAGATAGTAATGTTGTAAAAAATGGGAATTTTGGGTCACTATAAGAGTAAAAAGGGTTTGGCTAGTCTTAATATTTGAAGAAATTCGATAAAAATTGATTTTCGAGCCTAGGGGTAAAATGGTCATTTTATGAAAGTCTAAGGGCAAAATGGTTATTTTGCCAAAAATGTGAACTTATGATTGCTTAAATTTATTTAGAGGTTAAATGAGTGAATTTTTATTATTTTAGATCAAAAAAAAGAAAATCGGGCTTGGACTGGGGGAAGGCCAAGCAAGTAGAGTAAATCATCTAGCTGCCTACATTTTATAATTCGAGGTAAGTTGTACGTTAATAATTCAACTATATTGCTATGATGTATGAATGAATTGATATTGCGTAAATTATTTGATTGTGATTATGAGAATGCATGTCGAGAAATTAATGTAGTAAAGACTTCCGATTGAATATTTAGAATGACTCGGATATTCGTACCATGACATTGGTTGGTATGTGAGCTAGTGTAAGACATGTCTGGGACATGCATCGGCCACATTATGAGAGCCAGTGTAAGACATGTCTGGGACATGCATCGGCATTGAGACGAAAGCTAGTGTAAGACATGTCTAGCACATCCATCGGCCTCGGGATATACAAGCTAGTGTAAGACCTGTTTAGGACATGGCGTCAGCTTGTTGTGTGACAGTGTAAGACCTGTCTGGGACATGGCATCAGCCTCGATATACGAAAGTTATTGTAAAACCTATCTAGGAAATGGCATCGGCTTTAATGTACTAGCCAATATAAGACCATGTATGGGACATGGCGTCGGCATCTTATCCCATGTTTGGGGTTATTGAGTATCCTGTAATATTCCAAATAGTTCAACGGAAGATTTCTCAATTATAACAAAATGAGAAAAGTTATGACCATGTGGTGAGTGGTACAGGTAGTTACTTGAAATGTATGAGATGTGGATTTAGTACATGCTATATGAATGGTATTGGACAGTGATGAGTAAGTTGTGCTTATGTTTATTTATTGTATTCGAGAACAAGCTATGAAATTTTTATGAGCATATTGTGGTATGATGATTAGTTGATGTTTATTTTCATGCAACTTATTAAGCTTTATGCTTACCCCTTTTCCTTTCCATTTTCTTATAGTGCCGCCAAAGCAGCTCGAGGATCATCGCTTACATCGGAGAAACCAGTCACACTATCCTCTGAAGCACTTGGTATAGTCAGTTCTTTTATTCTGATTATGGCATGTATAAGAACTTTTGTCTTGTTTTAGTGTCACATTTTTTTAGGGCCAAATGTGTTGGCTTGTTTTAGTATTTGACTCATTTTGTATAAGGCCATGAAAAATGGCTAATATTGAAAGTTGTTATATGAATACAAAAAGGTCTTTCATGAATGAAAAAATTGTTGGTATGGTTGAGTATGTGAATTTCAGTGTATGGATAGAAAAGTACATAAATTAGTCGCTTAAACATATGTGAAATGTATATAGGTTTTAGTTATGGTTGCTTGATTGGGAAATCATGTTATGATAGACTTTGGTGTGATGGTAGGTATTGGATTGTGTTTTAGGGTGGCAAAAGGCTTGGTAGATAGCCTTATATTGTCCACACAGGTAGACACACGGGCGTGTGTCTGGGTCGTGTGTGATGCACGGTCAGCCCCGTGGGTGTGTTGTTCAGTCGTGCGCCTCCTGCGCGTAAAATTTGCAAGTCAGTATGCATGGTAATAAACACATGGGAAGAGACATGGTCGTCTGTCTCAGCCGTGTGGAGGACACGGTCTCTGGCCACGGGCTTGTGCCTTGGCCATGTGCCCCTAGTTTGTTGCTGACGTTAGAAACAGAATGTCAAGGTTTTTAGACATGGGCTAAGACATGGGCATGTCATGGCCGTGTGAGGGACACGGGCCATGGACACAGGCGTGCATCAGGCCATGTAAAAACTCCTGCAGGTTCAAATTTGGAATTTAATTCACACGGGCTCAGGACACGGGCGTGTCCCCTTATGCTTAGGCCATGTAAACCATAAAGGCTTTTGGCACGGCCAGGTCAATAGGGCCATACGGGCATGTTGCCCTTCCACACGAGCTTGTGCCCTGTTTCAAGTGATATTTTCCAAAGTTTTCATAAGCAATCGAATTAATGCCAGACCGTTTCCAAAATATGATTTGCCTCGTAGGCCCATATTAGGAATCAACATACTATGAAAGGAAAGTTTTAATTTGACCTAGTTTTTACATTTCAGAAAAGATTGAATGCATGCGTTTAAGTCAGGTAATGCTCTGTGCCCAGCTCCGATCTCAGACTTGGGTAAGGGGTGTTACATTTAGTGGTATCAGAGCTGTGGTTTAGTCATTTTTAGGATTAACCTAGCGTGAGTACGAGTTTAGCTATACATGCCATAATTGTATATTGATAGTGTGACAACTCCTAACGAAATAAATTGTGTTTTTATATATAGTAAATGGATCCGGACGTAGCTACAGCGAATGACGTGGAAAGTAATGCGCCGGCTCCCACTAAAGGGACTGCGCCAGTTGATAATGGGCCCGTGACAATAAATCAAGGCGGAGGGGCTAGAGAAGCTTACCTCCATATGATGGACGTGTGGTACTCGGAGTTTATTCGTACAAATCTGAATACTCCACCTCCCCCACCCCCTCCAATTCCTCAACCCTTTCATATAGCTCCTCAAGAAGCAAACATGGCTAGAAGAGAGAAACCTACAGTGGATAGAATTAGAAAGCACGGGGCTGAGGAATTTAGGGTAAATATTGATGATGACCCAGAGAGAGCAGAGTTTTCATTGGAAAATACCATTAGGGTATTTGATAAGCTATCATACACATCTGTGGAGTGCATGAAGTGTGTAGTGTCACTCCTATGAGATTTGGCCTACCAATAGCAGAACACTCTCGTGTCAGTCGTACCGAGAGATCGAGTAACTTGGGGATTCTTCAAGGAAAAATTATGAAAGAAGTATATTAGTCAGAGGTTCATCGATTAAAAGAGGAAAGAGTTTATTGAACTAAAACAAGGCCACATGATAGTGACGGAATATGAGTGCGAGTTTGTGAAGCTCAACAAATATGCGCAGGAGTGCATATCTATAGAAGCCATTATGTGTAAGAGGTTTGAAGATGGTTTGAATGAAGACATCCATCTACTAGTTGGCATCTTAGAGCTAAGGGAATTTGTGGTTCTAGTTGAGAAGGAACCTTTCGGATTCGTTGATAATTTTTTGAAAGATTTCTTCGAAAAGGTTTCATTAAGGCCGAAGAATTGGCCAAAAAAAAAAAGAAAAGCTGACATTGAGTCTCGTGACTCAAAGAAAAGACAAATGGGGAAATCATACCAGACCTTATCCAAGAGATCGAGGGAGCTTTCTGCTCGATCAATTGCGTCAGTAGGATTTTCGAGCAGAAACAATAGCAAGCAGCATGCAGTGTCTAAAGCTCAAACCACTTCTATCGCAAGTGTTGGTAGTGCTAGACCAAATAGACCAGAATGTTCATAATACGGTAAATGTCATGTCGATGAGTGCCGAGGTAATGAAAAAGGCTACTTTAAATGTGGGTTATTGGACCATTTTATTCGTAGCTGTCCCGAGATGGTCGAGAAATATAAGGATCAAAGTGTGAGATCAAGTAATGCTCCTTCAAGGGGTAGACTACCTAAGAACTCGGGAAGTAGGGCTAGTAGTAGAGGTACGCCTAGAGATGCTGCAGTGAGGTCCAAGGATAGAGCGCTTGCAATGACTTATGTTATACGTGCCCGTAAAGAGGCAGAGTCTCCCGATGTGATTACGGGTATCTTTTCTATCCATGATATATCTGTTGTTCCTTTGATTGACCCGGGGTCTACCCACTCTTATATTTGTATGGAATTGATACCCCATATGAACATGCTAGTCGAGTTCAATGAATTTGTTGTAAAAGTGTCAAACTCTCTAGGAAAACATGTGTTAGTTGACCAAGTGTGTAGAAATAGCCCTTTGGCAATTAGAGCTCATTGTTTTTTCGGCTAACTTGATGTTATTGCCTTTTAATGAATTTAATGAAATCCTTGGGATGGATTGGTTGACTTCTCATAGTGTTGTAGTGGATTGTGGAAGAAAATCTATTGAGTTGACATGTAAAGACGGGGATGTTCTTCGGGTTGAAACGGGTGAATTAGACATTTTGCCTGTAGTGATACCGTCCATGACGGCAGTGAGATATTTGAGAAAAGGATATGAAGCTTATCTTTCTTTTGTATTGAATACTCAAGTATCCAAATTGAAGATCGAGTTAGTACCAGTGGTTTGTGAGTTCACAGATGTATTTCCGGAGGAATTGCCGGGACTGCCCCCAGCGAAAGAAGTTGAATTTGGAATTGAGTTAGTCCCTGGTACGACACCTATCTCGATTGCTCCGTATAGGATGGCTCCGATGGAATTAAAGGAGTTGAAAGTACAGCTACAAGAACTAACGGATAAGGGTTTTGCGAGACCGAGCTATTCTCCGTGGGGTTCCAATGCTCTTTGTGAAAGAAAAAATGGGTGGATGAGGTTATGTATAGACTACAGACAGCTTAACAAGGTGACAGTGAAGAACAAGTATCCCTTGCCAAGGATTGACGATCTGTTTGACCAATTGAAAGAAGTCACCGTGTTTTCCAAGATAGACTTGAGGTCTGGTTATTATCAGTTCAGAGTAAGGAGGAAGATGTATCGAAAACCGCATTTAGGACGAGTTCCTTGTCATGCCCTTCGGTTTAACAAATGCCCCTATGGTATTTATGGATTTGATGAACCGTATTTCTCAACCGTATTTGGATAAGTTCATGGTAGTCTTTATCGATGATATATTGATTTATTCTCGAGATGCAAGTGAACACGCGGAACATTTGATAACGATTTTGCAAACTTTGAGGGATAAGCAGCTGTATGCCAAGTTAGTAAAAGTGAGTTTTGGCTCCAAGAGGTCGAATTCTTAGGACATATAGTTTTGGGTGACGAAATTAGAGCTGATCCGAGTAAGATCTCGGCTATTGTTGAGTAGAAACAACCAAAAAATATTTCGGAGATTAGAAGCTTTCTGGGCTTAGCTAGGTACTATAGAAGGTTTGTTAAAGGATTCTCGATGGTAGCCACTCCAATGACTAGACTGCTACAAAAAGATGTCAAGTTCGTATGGACAGAGAGGTGCCAACAGAGTTTCGAGAAACTAAAGACCTTGTTGACCGAAGCTCCAATTTTAGTGCAACCAAAACCAAGAAAGGAATTCATAGTGTACAGCGACACTTCCTTAAATGGATTGGGATGTGTGCTCATGCAAGAAGGCAAGGTAATATCCTATGCCTCTAGGCAGTTAAAGCCACACGAGAAAAACTACCCGACGCACAATTTAGAGTTGGCCTCTATCGTGTTCACATTGAAAATTTGGAGACACCATTTGTATGGCAAGAGATGCCGAGTGTTCATTGACTATAAAAGTCTCAAGTATTTGATGACTCAAAAGAAGTTGAATTTACGATAACGGAGATGGTTAGAGTTGTAATCGATTATCACTCGGGGAAGGTGAATGTATTCGTTGATGCTTTGAGTAGGAAATTGATCGCGTGATTCGTAACAAGTAATAAATATTTATAATTAAGATCAAACCTAGACTAACTATTATCACGACGAAAAGCCAAGCTGACCTATCGAACAATAGTATAGTAATGGCAAGACCAGGATATCGTACCCAAGGGAACCAAAAGTATTAGTAATAACTATCTTTTTATTATCTAGCCTAGAAATAAAGAAGGGTTGTTTATTAAACTAATTAACTAAACTAGGAACGCACAGAGAAAAGAATTGGGGAATTGCTTTTGGGAAAATCGATTGACTTGAGACAATACCTAAGGAAAAATCTACCTAGACTTTACTTGTTATTCTGGCTCCGAACTGGACGATGTATTCATTCAACTTGTTCCGTAGAGATCCCTAAGTTATGTTATTATCGCTATTCAAGACTAATAACGTCTAATCCCTAAATTGAATAACCGAGACTTTTCTCTAATTAACACTCTAGGGTTGCATTAACTCGCTCTATGGATCCCCTTATTAGGTTTCACCCTAATCCGGCAAAAACTTGTCACCCTATTTCTAGGTGCGCAATCAACTCCGCTTAATTATGAAAAAAGTACTCTTAGACAGGGTCTAGTCCTCCTCTGAATAAGAGCATGTCTTGAATCAGTATCCTGGGATATAAAAACAAGAATTAAGTACACATAATTAAGAACAAGTTAAATAATTATCATATGATTCAGAAAATAATAACAAGATTCGTCTTAGGTTTCATTCCCCTTAGGTATTTAAGGGATTTAGTTCATAACTAAATAAGAAAACATCTCAGAAGAATAAAGAATACAAAACATAAAGAAAACCCAAAACTCCTAAAGGGAAATTGAGGAGAGATCTTCAATCTTGATAATGAATCTAGCTTCTGAGATGGATCAATCGGCTTCCTTGGGGTAATTCCTTACCCTCCTTCTCTGTCCCCCTTTTCTTCCTCCTCTAGTGTGTATTTATAGGCTTTGGAACGCCTAGAAACCCTCAAAAGTGGCCTTTTCTGAATTGGACTTAACTTGGGCTCGGCAAGGACACGCCCGTGTGACACGGCCGTGTGACGTGATTGCTAGGCCGTGTTCGATCTGTTAAATTACATACGACCGTGTGGGTCAATGGCCAGGCCGTGTGAATCGTGAAAGCCTTGGTCGACACCCTCGAAAGACAAGGGCGTGTGAGCTGCCCGTGTGGCAAGGCTTAGGCTATGTCATCTTCTCGATTTGGTCCGTTTTATCCCTTTTTGGCTCCTTTTGACTATTGGTGCTCTCCTGAGTACAAAACATGAAATTAAAGCATTAAGACTATCGAATTCACCAATTCTAATGAGAAATCATCTATAAAATGCATTAAACATGGGGTAAAGATATGTATATTTTACGATTTATCAAATACCCCCATACTTAAGCATTTGCTTGTCCTCAAGCAAAATCCTCAACTCATAATCAAAATAAATTCTCCTCAACTTATAATTCTTATCGATAATATCTCAAAATAATTCATAGGTAATCATACATTGAGAATCCAACTAAAAGAACATAAAAGTTTCAAACATTCCAAGTTGAGTATTTAATCATGCAAACATAGGTGTCTCTCCACATCTAAGTAATTACCTTTGATTCAGAATATGACAGAGTTTCACATCCTTACTAAAGATTCACTCAAATCACTCGAGGTGTTTAAGGACAATAAATGAAGCACTCAATAGTCAATAATGAAAAGTCATTACCATAGGCTGCATGAAAATCAAATCTCCACCACTGTAATTTAAGATGATACATCAATGAAAAGGTCTTTAGAAGGTTGTAATAAGGCTTGGTTAGGGGGTGTGGTGTAACACCCTTTACCCGTTACCGTCGCCGGAACAGGATATAAGGTATTACCAGAACATAACACATACCATTAAACATAATCGAGATGTAAATATGTCATCCAATTTGATAGTGCATCGTATAACATATGTCTTGAACAATATTAGCCCACTTTAATGGCTTGTACAAAGTATCTGGTCGAGTACTGAAACTAATATTTTAACCTAGACAAATATGACACGTAACAAAATAATTAAGCCTACTATACATGCCATAATTCAAAACGTTTAGTTCAAATACCCTAAAGTATGATAGTGCAGATAGATCTTCACGATCCTTAACTCCTAAGCAAGCCGAAGAACACTATAAGACAAAAGAGAGAAACAAAGTAAGCTTATAGCTTAGTAAGTAAGTATGTAAATACTAATTAAAGAATCTAACATGTTTACACAACAATTCAAGTTTATCTACTTTAACTTCACTATTCATTCCACTTTGATTTAGCTGTCTCTACTGCATCATATTCACTAAATAAATCATAACTCGGGTTACAAAACTCGAAATTCAAATCCGTAAAATTTCCCTGAATCTAGACTCATAAATCTTTTTGCTAATTTTTTTCTATAATTTTTGGTTCAGCCGATTAGTACAGTTTATTAGTTAAAGTTTCCCCTGTTACACAGCTCAACTGATCTGACCTCTGTTCACTACGAATTGAATATCTCTCAGTACACAATTCAAAAAACCCTGAGGTCTGTTTCATTTAAAACTAGTCTCAATAAGGAATTTAGGCATGTAAACTATATTTCTTAATTTTCCTTGTACAATTTTTAATGATTTTTCAAAGTTGGAACAGGGATCACGTATTCATCCTGAGCAAGTCACATACAATTGTAAATATCTCAAAATATAGAATTCCTTTGCTTGCTCTGTTTCTTTTATATGAAAGTAGACTCATTAAACTTTAATTTCACATCTCATTCAACCTCTAATTATATTCCTCCTATTTTTGGTGATTTTTCAAAATCACATCACTGCTACCATCTAAAAACAGTTTTAATGCTAATTTCACTCTTTCACACATTCTTTATGCTAACCTCATTTTATCTTATATATGTATATACCACAAATCATTTTCACCACATTTCATTCACCATAAGTGTAGGTCCAAACCACAATATCACCACAAAACCATCCCGTTGAACAATTCGGATCAATCCTCGATATTTAATGGTTTCAGCACACAGCTCCACCATCATACTTCGTTTAGTTCGGCTCTCTTGTACACATGGTGAACACTTAGTACCACTTATGCGACCCAACCGATTTGTCTCGTAGCTCTCTTGTCTACATGGTGTCCTTCACTTGGAATCACGCATGCGACCTAGCTACATTTATCTTTCACGTAGCTCTCTTGTCTACATGGGATACATCTCGTATCACACATGTGACCTAGCTACTACTGAGGTGTCTCGTAGCTTTCTTGTACACATGATGTGCACTCAGCATCATACATGTGACCTAGCTACGCTCCTCTATTTCATTCGATCTCTCCAGAATGTTCAACCGGATCTCTCTCTATATTTATTTCCATTCTTCCAATAGTCGATTTATATTTTAACATCAGCTAGTATATTTATATAATAGGCTGAAATATAAGAATGTACATGAAATTATTGTAATATTTACATACAAACTTACCTTGGTGCAAAATGTGGAAATTTTGCAATTTAGTCCAAAACTTTTTCCTTCCCGTTCGAGATCAATTCGCGTCTTTCTTGATTATGGAGCTTGAAAGTTGAAGAAACCCTAGCTATGGAGAGAGGAGAATTCGGCAGCAACTAAGGAGGATGATGACCAATTTTGTGTTATTTTTCCCATTTTATTTCATTTAATATCCAAATGACCAAAATGCCCTCCTTACTAAACTTTCAAAAATTCCTTCCATGTCCTAATTTTGTCCATGAACTTAAAATTGGTCAAATTGCTATTTAAGACCTCCTAATTAATATTCCAAAACAATTTCATACTAAAACTTCGGGATGCAAATTTTGCAACTTATTCGATTTAGTCCCTACTTTCAATTTAAGCACTTTAGGCATAGAATTTCATCACGAAATTTTCACACAATCATGCAATCATATCATAAACCCCAAAATAATTATAAAACAATTATTTCTATCTCGGATTTGTGGTCACGAAACCACTATTCCGATTAGGCCCTAATTCGGGTTGTCACAATTCTCCCCCTTTTGAGATTTTCGTCCCGAAAATCTTACCCAGAAAGAGGTTTGGGTCTGTTTCCTCATAGCTTCCTCGGGTTCCCACGTAGCCTCTTCTATCCCATGTCTATGCCATCTGGTCCAATTCTCTCAAGTAATCTCAATGCGGCCCAATAAAACGCGGACTCAACTTGCCTTTCCGACTAAATCTCGAATCTTTTTCCATGGTGACACCTTCAAGAACACTTTATCACCCACGAAATTCAATCTCTTTTCTTTTTAAATCGCATATGACTTTTGTCGATCTGAAGCGACTTTTAAGCAATCCCAATTACTTTTATTTTCTCTTGGTTTCTTTAACTAGATCAACTCCATGAATCTGCTTTCTCACTAAGCTCGGTCCAATATAAAGGAGTCCGACACTTACGACCATACAAGGCTTCAGATGCGGTGCCATTTGTATACTTGATTGATAAGCATTATTGTAGGCAAACTCAATCAAAGATAGATATTTCTCCCAACTACCTCCAAATTCTAAAACACAAACATCTAAGCATATCTTGAGTACCGGATTACTCTTTCTGTTTGACCATCTGTTTGTGGATGAAATGCGGTACTAAAGTTCAATTTTGTACCCAAAGCTTCTTGTAACTTTTTCCAAAATCTCGAGGTAAATCTTGGATCTCTATCGATATTATAGACATAGGTACTCCGTGCAACTTCACAATTTCAGCAACATATAATTCGCTAATTTATCAAGTGAGTAATCAGTGCGTCTTGGTATAAAGTGGGTGACTTTGTTAATCTATCAACCACTACCCAAACAGCATCCTTCTTTTTAGGAGTTAAAGGCAAACCGGTTACAAAATCCATGGTAATCTTGTCCCATTTCCACTCGTGCACCATTCTTGGTTGAAGTAATCTGAAGGCACTTGATGTTCACTTTTACTTGTTGATGATCAAACACTTGGTTACAAATTCGAAATGTCCTTTTCATACCGCCACCAATCTGACTTCTTTAAATCATTATACATTTTGTGCTACCAGATGAACCGATAAACGACCATTGTGCACCTCATGTAATATTTTCGAATCAATTTATCGTTTTTCGGCACACATATCCTATCTCGAAACATCAAACAATCATCCGGTCCAACTCGAAAATCGAGTCGTAACTTTGATTCGCATTGAGTTCTCTTGATCCGCAACTCACTATCATTCTTTTGAGCATCACAAATTAATCGGAGAAATAACGGTTTAGCTCTCATTTCGCTAAGATTGACCCATCATCGACAATGCTAACCCGTGTTCATGGCTCTCAAAGTAAAAAGAAATTTTCGCTCAAGGCGTCAAGAACTACATTTGCTTTTCCGGATGATAATCAATCACTAGATCATAATCCTTTAATAATTCAAGCCATCTTCACTGTCGCAGATTCAGATCCTTTTGATTCATCAAGTACTTCAAACTTTTGTGATCAGTAAAAATTCGGCATTTTTCACCGTACAAATAATGTCGCCAAATCTTTAAGGCAAAAACAACAATGCCGCCAGTTCCAAATCATGTGTAGGATAGTTCTTCTCATGTGGTTTTAACTGTCTCGAAGCATAAGCTACCACTTTACCCTCTTGCATCAACACACATCCAAGGCCTGTCAATGATGCATCACTATAAATTCCTGACTCGGGCTGTACTAAAATTGGTGCTTCAGTCAATCGTGCTTTCAATTTTTCAAAACTTTGTTGACATTTATCAGTCCATTCAAACTTAACATTCTTTTGCAACAACTTAGTCATAGGAGAGGCAATCATCGAAAATCCTTCAACAAAACGTCTATAATACCCGGCTAAGCCTAAAAAGCTTCTAACCTCGGATACATTCTTGGGCGGTTTCAATCAACGATCGCGAAATCTTGCTTGGGTCCACCGAATACCATCACCGAGACTATATGCCCCAAAATCCGACTTCACGAAGCGAACTCACTTTTACTAAACTTGGCAAGCAGTTTCTTTTCTCTCAAGATTTGCAATATAGTTCTCAAGTGTTCGGCATGTTCAGACTCATCTCGAGAATAAATTAAAATGTCATCTATAAACACTACTACAAACTTATCCAAATATGGCCGGAAGATCCGATTCATTAAGTCCATAAATATAGTGGAGCATTTGTTAAGCGAAAGGCATCACAAGAAACTCATAATGTCCATACCTTGTCCTAAAGGCGGTTTTCGCACATCGACTCCTTAACTCTCATTTGGTAGTAACCGGACCTCAAATCAATCTTTGAAAACACTGTGGCCCCTTTAACCGATCGAATAAATCATCAATCCTCAAAGCGGTACTTGTTCTTTATAGTCACCTTATTAAGTGACGGTAATCAATGCAAAGTCTCATTGAACCATCCTTCTTCTTTCTGAATAATACAGAGCACCCAGGAGAGAAACTCGGTCTCACAAATCCCTTGTCGTTAACTCCTGAATCGAGCCTTCAATTCTTTTAATTCATCGAGCCATTCTATATGGAGCAATCGAGATCGGTGCGATGCGGCAACAAATCAATGGCAAAATCTATCTCTCGTTCGGAGGCAACCTGGGCAATTCCTCGGAAATACATCCGAAACTCACAGACTATCGGTCTTGATTCAAATTTCAGTTGAGGCAACTCAATATTCATTACATAAGCGGATAAGCTTCACACCCTTTTCTCATGTATTTACGTGCGGACATGTGCGAAATCACCATAGGCAATTTATTTGATTCATCTGTTTCAACCCACGAATTTCTCCATTTTCACATTTCAACTCTAGTGTCTTTTGTTTACAATCTACCTTAGCATCATACAATGTTAACGGTCCATTCCCAAGATAACGTCAAACTCACCAAATGGTAACAGACATCAAGTTGGCCGGAAAAGCAGTGACCTTGAATCATTAATGGGCAATTCTTGCAAACCTTGTCAACTAGCACATATTGGCCTAAGGGTTCGACACTTTAATCGTAAACTCAAGAATTCAACAGCAACTTTTTATTGGATACTAAATTCATGCAAATATAGGAATGAGTGGACCCGGGATCAATCAATGCAATAACAATAGTATCATAGAGAGAAAATGTACCAGTAATAACATCGGGAGATGATGCATCTTCTCGGGCACGTATAGCATAAGCTCTAGCAGGTGCTCTAGCTTCTGATCTTGCCGTTAAATCTTTCATCACAGTTTTACTACTAGTCCCACCTCCAGTATTTCTCGGTGGTCTACCTCTACTAGCGGTGGTATTCTATCTAGCGCTCTGAAATCTTTCTTCTTTAACTTTATCCGGACAATCTCTAATAAAATGCTCGCGAGAACCGCTTTGAAACAAGCTCGCTCGGTCCCCAACACTCACCATAATGTTGCTCGCCACATTCTTTGAGACTCGGCTTTCTAGGTCGAACATTACCCACACTTGCCACCAAGTAGCTTGAGCTTTAGACCCGAATATGCTCTACCACGATCTGTGTGAATCCCCAATTGAAACTATCATTCGAGGGTTTGTCTCTTTGGACCTCTTTGGTTGAGATTGAAGTGGCTTGCTTATCTGTCTTTTTCGACATCTCGGGCCTCAATAGCGACTTTTCTTCTTTCTTTATTCAATTCTTGACTTTAAGAGCTCGATCAACCAATACTACAAATTCTTTCAACTCCAAAATTCCTACAAGCACTTTAATGTCCTCATTCAGCCCATCTTCAAATCTTCTACACATAATGGCCTCGGTGGACACACATTCCTGGGCATACTTGCTGAGTCTTACAAATTCGCGTTCATACTCTGCTACAGACATTTTCCTTGCTTCAATTCAAGGAACTCCTTCCGTTTTGATCAATAAATCATTGACTTATGTATTTCTTTCTAAATTCTTCCTGGAAGAAATCCCAAGTAACTTTTTCTTTTGGCACCACTGCAACCAAAGTCTTCCACCAGTGGTAAGCCGAATCTCTCAAAAGTGATACAGCACACTTTAAGCATTCCTCGGGTGTACATGAGAGCTCATCAAATACACGGGTAGAATTTTCAAGCCAGAATTCCGCTTTCTCAGGATCATCATCGACCTTTGCTCTAAACTCTTGACCCCTTGTTTTGAATCTTGTCAACCGGAGGCTTGTTCATTCTTACCAAATCTATACCTTGAGCAGCCTCTGAGGAATCGCCCGAGGTATAGGAGGGGTGGAGGAGGTTGAGCATTTGGATTTGCTCGAATAAATTCAAGATACCAATTGTTCATCATTTGGAGAAAGGCATCCCGAGCCTCATCTCCTTGTCTCAATGTCTCAGTCTACTTTCCACGAGCACGGTCCCTTGTGCGGAGCCGGCGACATTACAAAGATCATCACCGCAGTTCCTTCAGGATCCATTACTATATTAAAACAAGACACGCTTTAGAATAATCAGGAGTCACCACACTATCACAATATTTTTATGGCATGTATAGCTAGACCTTTACACACACTTTATTAGTCCGAGAACCGACTAAACCATAGCTCTGATACCACTAAATGTAACACCCTTTACCCGTTACCGTCATGCGGAACAGATATAAGGTATTACCGAACATAACACATACCATTAAACATAATCGAGATGTAAATATGTCATCCAATTTGATAGTGCATCGTATAACATATGTCTTGAACAATATTAGCCCACTTTAATGGCTTGTACAAAGTATCCGGTCGAAAGTCTTGAAACTAATATTTTAACCTAGACAAATATGACACGTAACAAAATAATTAAGCCTACTATACATGCCATAATTCAAAACGTTTAGTTCAAATACCCTAAAGTATGATAGTGCAGATAGATCTTCACAATCCTTAACTCCTGAGCAAGCCGAAGAACACTATAAGACAAAAGAGAGAAACAAAGTAAGCTTATAGCTTAGTAAGTAAGTATGTAAATACTAATTAAAGAATCTAACATGTTTACACAACAATTCAAGTTTATCTACTTTAACTTCACTATTCATTCCACTTTGATTTAGCTGTCTCTACTGCATCATATTCACTAAATAAATCATAACTCGGGTTACAAAACTCGAAATTCAAATCCGTAAAATTTCCCTGAATCTAGACTCATAAAGCTTTTTGCTAATTTTTTCTATAATTTTGGTTCAGCCGATTAGTACAGTTTATTAGTTAAAGTTTCCCTGTTACACAACTCAACTGATCTGACCTCTGTTCACTACGAATTGAATATCTCTCAGTACACAATTCAAACAACCCTGAGGTCTATTTCATTTAAAACTAGTCTCAATAAGGAATTTAGGCATGTAAACTATATTTCTTAATTTTCCTTGTACAATTTTTAATGATTTTTCAAAGTTGGAACAGGGGATCACGTATTCATCCTGAGCAAGTCACATACAATTGTAAATATCTCAAAATATAGAATTCCTTTGCTTGCTCTGTTTCTTTTATATGAAAGTAGACTCATTAAACTTTAATTTCACATCTCATTCAACCTCTAATTATATTCCTCCTATTTTTGGTGATTTTTCAAAATCACGTCACTGCTACCATCTAAAAACAGTTTTAATGCTAATTTCACTCTTTCACACATTCTTTATGCTAACCTCATTTTATCTTATATATGTATATACAACAAATCATTTTCACCACATTTCATTCACCATAAGTGTAGGTCCAAACCACAATATCACCACAAAACCATCCCGTTGAACAATTCGGATCAATCCTCGATATTTAATGGTTTCAAAGACACAGCTCCACCATCATACTTCGTTTAGTTCGGCTCTCTTGTACACATGGTGAACACTTAGTACCACTCATGCGACCCAACCGATTTGTCTCGTAGCTCTCTTGTCTACATGGTGTCCTTCACTTGGAATCACGCATGCGACCTAGCTACATTTATCTTTCACGTAGCTCTCTTGTCTACATGGGATACATCTCGTATCACACATGTGACCTAGCTACTACAGGGTGTCTCGTAGCTTTCTTGTACACATGATGTGCACTCAGCATCATACATGTGACCTAGCTACGCTCCCTCTATTTCATTCGATCTCTCCGAATGTTCAACCGGGATCTCTCTCTATATTTATTTCCATTCTTCCAATAGTCGATTTATATTTTAACATCAGCTAGTATATTTATATAATAGGCTGAAATATAAGAATGTACGTGAAATTATTGTAATATTTACATACAAACTTACCTTGGTGCAAAATGTGGAAATTTTGCAATTTAGTCCAAAACTTTTTCCTTCCCCCGTTCGAGATCAATTCCGCGTCTTTCTTGATTATGGAGCTTGAAAGTTGAAGAAACCCTAGCTATGGAGAGAGGGAGAATTCGACAGCAACTAAGGAGGATGATGACCAATTTTGTGTTATTTTTCCCATTTTATTTCATTTAATATCCAAATGACCAAAATGCCCTCCTTACTAAACTTTCAAAAATTCCTTCCATGTCCTAATTTTGTCCATGAACTTAAAATTGGTCAAATTGCTATTTAAGACCTCCTAATTAATATTCCAAAACAATTTCATACTAAAACTTACGGGATGCAAATTTTGCAACTTATTCGATTTAGTCCCTACTTTCAATTTAAGCACTTTAGGCATAGAATTTCATCACGAAATTTTCACACAATCATGCAATCATATCATAAACCCCAAAATAATTATAAAACAATTATTTCTATCTCGGATTTGTGGTCACGAAACCACTATTCCGATTAGGCCCTAATTCGGGTTGTCACATGTGGTCACAAGCTGAAAGAAAGGGTTAGAATCGAGATTGACTTGAAAAGTTGCCTTAACTAGAAAAAGAGTTAATCTTCACTTGCGTATAACAGAGCTTTTCTCAGAATATGAAATTACAGATATGTATACATAGTTTTTTTTTAAGAACAAGTTAAATAATATAGACTAAATATCAAGACAAAACATAGCTAGGCAATCCATTCGACTCAAATCTCGACAAAAATAGGGATTAATTTAGGGGATTTGAATAATAATGGGTTAAAGGTTAATATTAAGGGCAATAAAAGAATTGGTTTGTTGGGCTTAAGGGGGTTTACTAGAGGTTAATCGTGGAGGTAGGCTTTTCATGGCATGAGTGGGTTAATCTTAAGTGCCTTAATCATTTTGATATATCAAATCAAATGGTGTGGTCTCAACATGCATAATCAAGTAAGTTCTACAATAACAGTTCAATACTGACGCACTCAAAGCAATAATAAAAGTGAGCATGAAAGGATGAGTAGATGCTCAAAAGGCTCAAAAATCTCACAAAAAATTATGGCTTTTTGATGTTTAGACTCCTGAATTTTAATTCAAAGTAATACCTAGTCTTGGGAAAACAACCTATAATTTTAATTTCTTAAAAAATCAACTTATCATGCTTGATTCTCTAATGTCTTAAAGTTTAAATAATCAATGCATAAATCCCTATGTTTTAATTCAAGATATATCAATCAAAATCATAAATCAATTAAAATTTATCCTAAATATGATATGAGAGTTTTTCATTAGAACAAGATGATTATTCAGGGATTTTTCTGATAGTAAAATAAATACCTCCTCACACTTAAGATGTACATTTCCCTCAATGTACAAAGATAGATGTTAGAGAATAAAAATAAGATAGGGAGAGAAGTGAAACTTCCTGTATGATGAATTCCTCGAACTAGAGTTTTAGAGAGTGATCGGTTTGAGAGTGGAGGAGGATACTCCGGCGGTCGTAGAGGTTCATTAGGCCATAAGTCCTGCGCCAAAAGAATATTATATCTAGTGGTAGCTATGGTCATGGTCGAGCAGGACACGGCAGTCGTGGAGAACCTTCCCCGGTGGAGTTGTAGTTCCTATGTGATGATGAGCTTAAGAGCTCTATATAACTGTGATAAAATTAGGAACTTTTTAGGAGATATTAGGAAGAATAAGGTCTCAAAAAGAAATAACCAAAATTAATAATAAAAAATAAAATAAAATTCTAAAATCTAACAAAAATAAAAATTAGTTTCGATAAAAATTAAAAACATAAAATATTAAATAAATATTTCTAAACATCTTCATCGCTGGATGGTTCGTGAGGTGGGACTGGCGATGAGATGTGGATGTGCTGGTAAATCTGCTGTAGAGTAGCATTAATGTTGGCAAATCATTGAAAGCACTGTTGCTCGAATCGGATGAGGCGCTCAGAGACGTCAGCATATGAAGCCGTCGCATGAACTGGACGAGAGGGTGGTGGTGGCTGAGTCGATAGGTCCTCGTGCTGTGGGGAGGTGCACACAGCCTAGGACCACGCCCGTGCACTCTGAAGGTGAGCCCGTGTTTTTCAATTTTTTTGCAATTTAGGTCGTGCCTGGCTACTATCCCACACCCGTGTGTCTTAGGCCTGTGTGGCACACGGCTATGTCGCACAACCGTGCCTAGCTTTATTCACTTCTTCCACGCCCGTGTGTTATTGTAGCACGCCTGTGTATTGTTGTACACGGCTGAATGGCATAGGCGTGTCTCACTCCCGTGTCGAAGAAATAGAATCGAGCCTTGTCCTAGGCACACCCGTGGTTTTCCATTCCCACACCTGTGGTCTCCTATCAAGTTCACCCACGGCCATGTCGCACGGTCGTGGGGATTTATCGCACCCCGTGTTTTGGGGAAATCATGTCCCACTTCAACACAGCCGTATCGCATGGTCGTGTCTCTTCCCCTGTTTGGCCATGGCTTTAGGCACGCTCGTGTGCCTGGCCGTGTGTGCTGAAAAACTTTGCAATTCAAAGATTAAGTTAATGATTCAAAGTGTTGAAATTAAAAATAAAGAAATCAAAATATGTTGTGCTTGGGCTGCCTCTCGAGAAGCGTTTATTTATAGTCTAAGCTCGACTTACCTTTCCGTTGAATGATCATGGTGGTTTGAGGAGTTCATACTCCTCATTCCTACTATCAATCTTAAAATAAGGTTTTAATCGAGTGTTGTTTACCTTAAAAGTGCCAAACTTGGGATGACTCACCTCCACCGTACCGAATGGAAAAATACTGAGTACCAGTAAGTGGGATTTCCTTATTTGGTGTGGTAGTGACAATATGGAGATTTGTGGCATCTAGTAAGACTTTATCGCCAACCTTAAGTTGATTAGGAGAGGTATCGGGCTTGTTTTGGCGTAGTTTTGGTTTATCATGTGTTCTCAGTTTGTGTGCTCGCCATTCATCTAGCTCCTCTATTTGAAGCCTTCGTTCCTCATGGGTGTCTTTGTTCGCTACTTGATAATGGTGCATTCTCTCCGTTGTCTTAGTTCGAGGAGGTTCTTGCAAGGACGATTGAATATTATTTTTATCATCGACAAGTTTCATAGCGTTATCTTGAGTCTTAGAAGTTTTGACTAAATCGCGTGCTTGGAGTGTTACTGCATCATTTTCTGCACGAAGTGTTAGCTCTCCTGTGCCTACATTAATAATGGTTCTAGCAGTTGCTAAAAAGGGTTGTCTTAAAATTAAAGGTACCTCGTTATCCTCATCCATATCTAAGACGACAAATTCTACTAGGTAAATAAATTTATCAATTTTAACGAGAACATCTTCAATAATACCTTTAGGAAATCTAATTATTTTGTCAGTCAATTGTATGCTCATCCTAGTCTGTTTGGGTTTACCGAGACCTAGTCGTTTAAACATTTTATACAGCATAACATTTATACTTGCCCCTAGATCACCTAAAGCATTATTCACAGATAAACTACCAGTTAAGCAAGGAATTGTAAAACTCCCTGGATCTTTCAATTTGTTAGGTAGCTTATTCTTTAGAATAGCTGAGCAGACTGCATTGAGTTCCACATACGATGTAGCGTCTAAATTTCTTTTATTGCTCAGAAGTTCCTTTAAGAATTTTCCTGAGTTGGGCATCTGTGATAGAACTTCAATAAAGGGTAAGTTAATATGTAATTTCTTTAAGAGTTTGAAAAACTTACCGAATTGTTCTTCTATTCTGTCTTTCGTCATCGCTTTAGGATATGGCACACGAGGTTCATGATTCGTACTTACCTGTTTAGGATCATTATCGTTTACCTCTTCTCGACCTTTGTTCATCGCGTTGTCTTGCTGTAATTCTGGCTTCGGTGTAATGAATCATTCCTTATTTTGAGTACTAATTGCATTGAGGTGTTCCCTCGGATTAGGTTCAGTATTACTTGGTAAGCTACCTTGTAGTCATTCAGAGATTAGTTTGGATAGCTGGTCTATCTGTGTTTCGAGTCCTTGGATCGATGCTTGTTGATTCTTAAGTGCTGTCTCAGTATTTTGGAAACGGGTTTCTGACACTGAGATGAATTTAGAAAACATCTCTTCAAGGTTTGGTTTCTTCTGTTGTTGATAAGGTGACTGTTGAAAACCCTGAAGATTTTGTGGCTTTTGATTCCCTTGACCACCCCAGGAGAAATTTGGGTAGTTCCTCCAACCTACATTATAAGTATTACTGTATGGGTTATTTTGAGATCGGAAGTTATTGTTACCCATATAGTTGACTTGTTCTTCTTCAGTTGTAGGATTGAAGGATTGGTATTCTGTATGAACACCTCCGCCACTTGAGTCACACCTCATTACTGGATGTACCTGCGTAGAACCAAGTAAACTGTCAATCTTTTTATTGAGAAGTTCTACCTGATTAGAGAGCTTGGTGACTGAATCGATGTTATAAATGCCGGCTGTTTTCGTTGGCTTTGTCCTCATAACTTGACACTAATAGTTATTCAATGACATCTCCTCTATAAATTCGTAGGCATCTTCTGGTGTTTTATTGTTGATGGTTCTGCTAGCAGCTGCGTCAACCATTTGCCAAGTCGAGGAATTCAGGCCATTGTGGAATGTTTGTACTTGAGCCAAAGTGATAACCTATGGTGAGGGCACCTTCTCAGTAAGTTCTTGTATCTCTCCCATGCATCGTAAAGTGTTTCTAAATCCATCTGCACAAAAGAAGAGATATCATTATATAATTTAGCCATTTTAGCCAGCAGAAAATATCTTAGTAAAAATTTCTCAGTCATTTGTTCCCAAGTAGTGATAGACCCTCGTGGTAATGAGTTCAACCACTGTTTAGCTTTGTTTCTTAGTGAAAATGGAAACAACCGAAGACGTATGGCATCATCAGAAACGCCATTGATTTTAAATGTATCGCAAAATTCCAGAAAGTTTGCTAAATGAGCGTTGGGATCTTCATCCTGCAAACCATCAAACTGAATAAACTGTTGTATCATCTGAATAGTGTTAGGTTTTAATTCAAAAGTATTTGCAGCTACAACAGGTATAACTATGCTAGATTCAGTTCCTGTTAAAGAAGGTTTAGCATAATCATACATAGTACGTGGAGTAGGATTTTGATTAGACACAATTACAGGAGGTAGCTGATTGCCTTGGTTTTCAACCATCTCATCAGTTGGGGATTGAGTACCGTCTTCTCGCTCGTTCTCCGTGTATTGTAAGCTACGCCTTATCTCTCTTTGATTTCTATGAACTGTGCAATCGATTTCTTCGTCAAAAAGTAATGGTCCTAATGGGTTTCTTCTAGTCATAAACTATAAAAACCTGCCAAGAGAAAAAATAAGTAAATTATTGAATAATAGTAATAATAAACTAAAATTAAATTGCAAGAAAAACAAATGGCTAAAGTAATAAAAATTTAGCGTTCCTAATATTTTGAATCCCTGGCAGCGGCGCCAAAAACTTGATCACGTGATTCGTAACAAGTAATAAATATTTATAATGAAGATCAAACCTAGACTAACTATTATCAGGACGAAAAGGCAAGTGCACCCATCGAACAATAGTATAGTAATGGCAAGACAGGGATATTATACCCAAGGGAACCAAAAGTACTAGTAATAACTATCTTTTTATTATCTAACTTAGAAATAAAGAGGGGTTGTTTATTAAACTAATTAACTAAACTAGGAATGCACAGAGAAAAGAATTGGGGAATTGCTTTTGGAAAAATCGATTGACTTGAGACAATACCTAAGAAAAATCCACCTAGACTTTACTTGTTATTCTGGCTCCGAACTGGACGATGTATTCATTCAACTTGTTCTGTAGAGATCCCTAAGTTACGTTATTATCTCTATTCAAGACTAATAACGTCTAATCCCTAAATTGAATAACCGAGACTTTTCTCTAATTAACACTCTAGGGTTGCATTAACTCGCTCTAAATTGCACATGGCCGTGTGGGTCAATGGCCAGGTCGTGTGAATCGTGAAAGCCTTGGTCGACACCCTCGAAAGACATAGGCGTGTGAGCTGCCCGTGTGGCAAGGCTTAGGCCATGTCATCTTCTCGATTTGGTCCGTTTTGTCCCTTTTTGGCTCGTTTTTGGCTCTTTTTGACTCTTGGTGCTCTCCTGAATACAAAACATGAAATTAAAGCATTAGGAGTATCGAATTCACCAATTCTAATGAGAAATCATCTATAAAATGCATTAAACATGGGGTAAAAATATGTATATTTTACGGTTTATTAGAAATCATTATTCACCTTGAAGGCTATGAATACTTAATTGACCGTGATTGATGATATTTCGATTCTAGCCGAGATGAGAGCTAGACCGATGTTCCTTCAAGAGATTTGTGAAGCTCAGAAATGTGATAAGGACTTGCAAGCTAACATGGCTCAGTGTGAGACAGGAAATGAATTAGAATTTCATATTGGTATCGACAGTTGTATGATATACCGAGATAGAATTTGTGTACCCAAGGATAATGAGCTCATACAGAAAATTTTACGAGAGTTACAAAGTGTTGCTTATCTATCCATCCGGGTAGTGTGAAAATGTATAACGACTTGAAGAAAATGTACTAGTGGTCGGGGATGAAAAGAGACATTTCTGAGTTTGTTTCTAAGTGTCTAGTTTGTCAGCAAGTGAAGGTTGAACACCAAGCACCTTCAGGTTTACTTCTACCCGTAATGGTTCCCGAATGGAAATGGGACTGTGTAACTATGGATTTTGTATCAGGATTGTCATTGACACCAAGGAAAAAGGATTTTGTTTGGGTTGTTGTGGATAGGCTTACCAAGTCGGCACATTTTATACCGGTGCATACAGACTACTCCCTTGAGAAATTAGCTGATTTGTATGTTTTTGAAATCATGAGACTTCATGGGATGCCCTTGTCGATTATCTCGGATAGGGATCCAAGGTTTACCTCGAGGTTTTGGAAGAAGTTGCAAGAAACTTTAGGGACAAAATTGAATTTTAGCACAACTTTCCACCCACAAACCGAAGGTCAGTCGGAGAGAGTAATTCAAGTCCTTGAAGACATGTTGCAGTGTTGTGTTTTCTAGTTTCAAAGCAGTTGGGAAAAGTACTTACCGCTAGTTGAATTCGCCTACAACAATAGCTATCAGCCGAGTTTGAAAATGGAGCCCTATGAGGCTTTGTATGGACGCAAGTTTAGAACACCCTTGTATTGGATAAAACTTAAAGAGAATTAGATTCACGGGGTCGATTTAGTCAAAGAGACTAAAGAGAAGGTTAAGGTTATTCGTGATTACTTGAGAGCCACTTCAGATAGACAGAAATCTTAAGCGGATTTGAAACGAAAAGGGATCGAGTTTCAAGTCAGTGATAAGGTGTTTTTGAAAGTATCCCCGTAGAGAAAGTCCTCAGATTCGGTAGAAAGGGCAAGCCGAGTCCTCGTTTCATAGGGCCTTATGAGATTACCGAGAGAGTAGGGCCTGTTGCCTACCGACTGGCTTTTCCATCAGAGTTGGAAAAGATTCACGACGTGTTTCATGTGTCCATGTTACGTAGATATAGATCAGATCCTTCGCCTGTGATCGCACCAACTGAGGTTGAAATTCAGCCGGATATGAGTTATGGTGAAGTGCCGATTAAGATTTTGGCTCGAGAGGTTAAACAATTGAGGAATAAGAGTATAGCACTTGTAAAAGTGTTATGGAATAGACATAGAGTTGAGAAAGCCATGTGGGAGCCCGCAGAGATCATGAGAGATCAATACTTGAACTTATTCACCGGTAAGATTTTCGGGGACAAAAATCCCTCAGGGGGAGAATTGTAACAGCCGAGTTTTAGGCTTAGCCAGAATAGCAGTTTTGAGACCACAAATTTGAAGTCAAAGAAATTATTTTATTATTATTTTGATGTTATACATGATTATATTAGTACATGAAAATTTTGGTGAGGTAATTTTAGTATTTGTGAGCTTAATTCTGAAAAAGGACTAAATCGCATAAAGGGGAAAAGTTGTGATTTGCTAGTCAAAGGTGTTTAATAGATAGAGAGTCATAATTGGAGGCCTTTAAAGTGCAACTATACCCCCTTAAAGAGGCATGGCCGGCCATAGGGGCAAGAAAATCAATGGGTCAAATGGTTAGGTAAATGGATTACCTAATGTATGATAAAATAATACCCTAAGAGCCTAGCCTTTATCTTTTTCATTTTCCTTTCTCCACTGAAATTTCCATCCATTCTAAAGGTTTTGGAAGCTTGAAATTTCTGCCATTCATCTCTCCCTCAAGTAAGTGATTTAGATGCCCATTTTTGATAATTTTTGTACTTTTGGAACCCTTATAGCATAACCTAACTAAGAGGGGGACCATTTTGCAAAATGGTTGATAGTCTAGGGATTTACCATGAAAGGATTTATGATGTTTTTTGAGTTTTAAGGAAGAAAATGAATCTTAGTTGTGTTGTAAACAACTTTTGTGAAAGAATTTCTCATGAAAACCCTAAAAGGACCATTTTGTAAAGTTTGTAAAATAGATAGTAATGTTGTAAAAAATGGGAATTTTGGGTCACTATAAGAGTAAAAAGGGTTTGGTTAGTCTTAATATTTGAAGAAATTCGATAAAAATCAATTTTCGAGCCTAGGGGTAAAATGGTCATTTTGTGAAAGTCTAAGGGCAAAATGGTTATTTTGCCAAAAATGTGAAATTATGACTGCTTAAATTTATTTAGAGGTTAAATGAGTGAACTTTTATTATTTTAGATCAAAAAATAAGAAAATCAGACTTGGACCGGGGGAAGGCCAAGCAAGTAGAGTAAATCATCTAGCCACCTACATTTTATAATTTGAGGTAAGTTATACGTTAATAATGCAACTATATTGCTATGATGTATGAATGAATTGATATTGCGTAAATTTTTTATTGTGATTATGAGAATGCATGTCGAGAAATTAATGTAGTAAAGACTTCCGATTGAATATTTGGAGTAGACTTGGATATTCATACCATGACATTGTGTGGTATGTGAGCTAGTGTAAGACATGTCTGGAAAATGTATCGGCCTCGAGATATACAAGCTAATGTAAGACCTATCTAGGACATGGCGTCAGCTTGTTGTGCGTTAGTGTAAGACTTGTCTGAGACATGGCATCGACACCGATAGATGCGAGCTAGTGTAAGACCTGTCTGGCACATGGCATTAGCCTCGATATACGAAAGTTAGTGTAAGACCTGTCTGGGACATGGCATCGACTTTAATGTACAAGCCAGTGTAAGACCATGTCTAGGACATGGCGTCGACATCTTATCCCATGTTTGGGGTTATTGAGTATCCTGTAATATTCCAAATAGTTCAACGGAAGATTTCTCAATTATATCGAAATGATAAAAGTTATGACCTTATGGTGAGTGGTACAGGTACCTACTTGAAGTGTATGAGATGTGGATTCAGTACATGCTATATGAATGGTATTGGATAGTGATGAGTAAGTTGTGCTTATGTTTATTTATTGGATTCGAGAACAAGCTATGGAATTGTTATGAGGATATTGTGGTATGATGATTAGTTGATGTTTATTTTCATGCAATTTACTAAGCTTTATGCTTACCCCTTTTCCTTTCCATTTTCTTATAGTGTCGCCAAAGTAGCTCAAGGATCATCGCTTACGTCAGAGAAACCAGTCACACTATCATCTGAAGCACTTGGTATAGTCAGTTCTTTTATTTTGATTATGGAATGTATAGGAACTTTTGTCTTTTTTAGTGTTACACTATTTTGGGGCCAAATGTGTTGGCTTATTTTAGCATTTGACTCATTTTGTATAAGGCCATGAAAAATGACTAATTTTGAAAGTTGTTATATGAATACAAGAAGGTCTTTCATGAATGAGAAAATTATTGGTATGGTTGTGTATGTGAATTTCAGTGTGTGGTACATAAATTAGTCGCTTAAACATATGTGAAATGTATACTGGTCTTAGTTATGGTTGCTTGATTGGGAAATCATGTTATGATAGACTTTGGTGTGATTGAAGGTATTGGATTGTGTTTCAGGGTGGCAAAAGGCTTGGTAGATAGCCTTATATTGTCCACACGGGTAGACACATGGGCGTGTGTCTGGGTCGTGTGTGACGCATGGTCAGCCCCATGGGCGTGTTGTTCGATCATGTGTACCCTACTCGTAAAATTTGCAAGTCAGTATGTATGGTAGTAAACACACGAGTAGAGACACAGCCGTGTGTCTCAGCCGTGAGGAGGACATGGTCTCTGGCCACGGGCGTGTGCCTTAGTTGTGTGCCCCTAGTTTTTTGCTGACGTCAAAAATAGAATGTCAGTGTTTTTAGACACAGGCTAAGGCACGGGCATGTCATGGCCGTGTGAGGGACACGGGCCATGGACACAGGCATGTGTCAGGCCGTGTGAAAACCCCTGTAGGTTTGAATTTGGAATTTAATTCACACGGGCTCGGAACACGGGCGTGTCCCCTTATGCTTAGGCCGTGTGAACCACACGGGCCTTTGGCACGACTAGGTCAATAGGGCCACACGAGCGTGTTGCCCTTCCACACAGGCATGTGCCCTATTTCAAGTGATATTTTCCAAAGCTTTCATAAGCGATCAAATTAATCCCAGACCATTTCTAAAGTATGATTTAGGCCTCGTAGGCCTATATTAGGAATCAAAAAACTATGAAAGGAAAGTTTTAATTTGACCTAGTTTTTACATTTCAGAAAAGATTGAATGCATGCGTTTAAGTCAAGTAATGCTTCATGCCCAGCTCCGATCTTTGACTCGGGTAAAGGGTGTTACAAGAAATGAATGACAATTTTGGGAATGATATGATTCTAGATTTTGTAATATAGTAAAACAAAGTAGCTAATGTTATATTTATAAAACAAAGTAGCTAATGTTATATTTATGTATTTGTTTTAATTTAGTTTGAATATATTGAATTTGATTTGAATTATATTAGCACCATTGAGTATTCAATACTTCAATACTCAGTGTACAATCATGTTTATTTCCATTCGTAGGACTCGATCAAGGATTTTCGTAGATTAAAAGTGTTCAAGTATTTGTTTCAACAACTCAACTCGAGAATCATTTTTCTACCTATTTTGTATGTATATATGTGTTTGGGTTGAAATAGCATGTACCTGGGTTATTTTAATATTGTTGCTTAAGTTAACATTTTGGTATATTTGATACTTAGCCTATAAGGTTTATAAAGGTGAACTTCATCCCTAGATTAGTAAATAAATATCCTTAGTTTATATGAGTTTGAATATGTAAATTAGTTGGTTAATTAATGATGAATTGATTGTTATGATTTGATGATGTTTGCTTGTGTTAACATGTGCTAAATTGAGGGTCTTACATTGAGGTAAGCTTTAGGTGTGTTTAAGGTACATTTTGGTATGGTTTGGATACTTGAAAATGTACATTTAGGGTCCCTTTACCATTAAGTATCGAGACAACATGAACATGTCTCAAGACCATAAGAACAAAATTTATCTTATTGTTCAACCTCTATGCTTAGTGTCTCAAAACTTGCAAGCTAATCTCGAGACAATCCCATTTATGTCTCAAGACAAGTGGTTTTTGTCTCGAGATAAGGAAACATCAAAGCTAAATTAGTTTTGCCTTATTCCAAGTCTCGAGATAGGAATCCCTTATCTCGAGGCATTCAAACATCAAAGCTAAATTAAGAAAACAATGGAGGTTAGTCTCGAGTGTAACGACCTGATAGTCAGGGGTGACAGAAAGTGCATTCTCAGGACTCCGTTCCCGTAAATCAGACTCGTAAATATTTATTATAAATATTTAAGAAGTTAATTGTATAGTTAATTAGGTTTTGGTTACATTTGCATGAATTAAGAGTTATTATAGTATAATGAGTAAATTGTGTTTAAGGTAAAAGTTAATTTATGATTTAAAAATAATTAAAGAGACTCAAGCAACAATTACACCATTGTTTCTTTAAGTGGGACGACATTAGTGAATTATATATACAACTTATATGTAAATTTATTTTATATATTACAATAATTAAAGTTAAAATATATTATAATATTAAGAAATATTAATAATTAAGTAAATGTATATATATGTATTATATAATAATAAATTAAAGTATAATAAAACAAATAGGTAATAAATGAGAAAGCCATACAAAACTAAGAAAAAAAAAAGAAAGAAAAATAAAGAAAAGGAGAATGAAAGTCATGCATGGCCTAAGGACTTTAAAGGTTCAAACTTCAATTGCTAACGTCGTATCGGAATCCTCGACTAAAAAGGAGAAGGATAAAATCGACCTCATATAGCTCGGAATCCACGGTTTATATTTCTATAATTCGAACTTGTTACAAATTGTTGTATTTTGATTTAATGCATATGGTAAGTGGTTAAGGTGAGTACTTGGCACTTTGATATTGAATTGAATTAAAGTTGATTGAAATGGATTGAATTGGTATATATATTATGAATGTATCGATTATTTGAATTGAAATGAATATATATGTGTAAATGTGATAATGTGCAAATATGATAATTGGATATTGGTTGTATTTGGAAAGTGAATTGGAACCCTATTAACTGTATCGGGCTAAGTCAAATATAGATGGTATGCCATAAGATTGGAAGAGTTCAGGGATTTCTTCAACTTCGAGTTAATGAGGCACTGGGTGCCAATTTACTTTAATTTAACCGATGAGATATTCGGTGTCAATTTATATAGCGCTAGGTGCAATTACTACTTCAGATTTGTCTGATGAAGCGCTAAGTGCCAAACTGGTGTGTTGATTGGATCCGTGTATCCATCCAAGTCCAAGTCATGTTAATAAGGGTAATTAAATAAAATGGTTCTATGATTGATATTGGATGATATTGTATGAGAATTGAAAATGGGATAGTGATTTGAAACATGAAAATGAGATATATTGTGATTAAATAAGAATACATGAGTTATGTACTCATTAAGTGGATATGGAATGGATAATGCCATTGTTTAAATGAAATGTGAATCAAATTGTGAAAAGCTATTTAAATAGTAAGTGATGAGAATTGAAATTAGTATGAAATGGTATGCTAATATGTATGAATTAAAAAGGTTGGCATATAATAATTGTGATATTAAACAATATTATGTGTTTAAAATTCAATTGTGCATTTAATATTATCTTGTCTTGAAATGATTGGATTATAGAAATATCACTGAGTTTTATTCAGTGTACGGTTTTGTTTTTCCATGCGCAGGTTAGATACTTCACTTTTGATCACCGATTCAGCATTCAACAACGATCCTGAACTCAAATGTGGTGATGTTTATCTTTTGTGTCGGCATGTACCTATGATGTCTAAATGATAGTTATTTTGTGGATGGATTGTAAATGAGGTTATAAGTGTAATGTTGGTTTGGTATATATATAAACATGTGTTTGTGTTTGAAGCCATAGTATGGTATGGTAAATTGAACTAAAGTTTGGTATGTGCATGTGAATTTAAGTTAATGTTTTATGTAGATATGAGCTAGGCCAAATTAATGCATTTTGGAACGTTTATAATTTTAATTTGAATGATGCATTGATAATATGTTTTGATGATATAAATGTGGTACCAATGAGGGTACATTGGTTAGGCACCTAGGATGATTTTTTTGGAATGTTTTGAACAGGTTAAACGAATGGTTTTTTAGTTGTTTAATGCCCAAGCATGTAGGAAATGGTAAATTTTTTGTTTAAGGCACATTTTAGGTCTACAAGGCCAGACACAAGGGCGTGTGAGTTGGCCGTGTGAGACACACGGTTAGCACATGGGCATGCGAGGCCATTTCGAATGGTACATGGCTGGCACATGTGCGTGTGGCTTGGTCGTGTGACCCAAGTCAGAGAGTTACATGGGTACAGACACGGGCTGGGACACTACCGTGTATCCCTACTTCAAATGCCCATACGGCCAGACACACGAACGTGTGACTTGGCCGTGTGAGTCACACGGCCGTGTGAACCCTGCAGTTAAAATTTTTTTAACTTTTTCCTAAAATTTTTAAATGTTCCCAATTTAGTGTCAAATCGTTTCTGAAGTGATTTCAAACCCTCAAAGGCTTTAATAATGGACTCTATGCATGTTAATGATAAATCATTTTATAATTTTTGAAATGTATGAAATGAATGATTAGACTACAGTTACTCGGTAATGCTCTAAAAACTTATTTAGGTAACGGATACGGGTTAGGGGTGTTACATCGAGACATAAGAGACCTTGCCTCGAGACATAATTTTTAGTGTTTCGAGACATGTTAACATTGAAGCTAAAATTTCTCAAAAATAAAATAAGTCTTAATTGAGACATGAAGTTTCCTATCTCGAGACACAACACTGAAATTGATAATCAAGTTTAGATTCAAGTCCTGCCTTTAAATTTGACCTTGCATAATTTCGTAAAATGATGAATTTGATTATTAACATTATGACTATATAATTGTGATTATGATTGGTAGTTAAATTGATTTGAATAATAATAATGAATTAAAATTTGTGATTTTGTAATGAGATAGCTTGAGTTGTTTCAGCAACATAATATAACATCATATTCGGATCCAACAATTGTGTCAGGTGTGGGTGTTATAGCTTAACCCTAGTACAGACTTCTTGACATTCTGTAACAACCTGATTTAGACCCTAATCAAAACAGTGGTTTCAGACCACGAATCTGAGTCAAAAAAATATTTAAAAATTATTTTCCGTGTTTATTATGTGTGAATTTATGTTTGAGAAATTTTTGTGATTTAATTTTGTCATTTGAGTGCCCGATTTAATAAAAGGACTTAATCACGTAAATTAAAAACTTGATAGTTAAAAGCATAAGGGCCAAATTGTTAGTGGCTTTCTAAGTTGGAGTTTTTATGTTGTAAATAACCCATTTAAGTTGGTAATGGCCGATTGTGACCTTGACTAATACATTTTTTATTAAATAGTACAGGTTAATAAGGTAAAATAATAATAAGTTAATATATATGATATAATATATGATAATTAAAATAGGTGTTCATATTATTATATCATTGCCGAAACTAAAACAAGGGAGAAAAAGAAAAGAAAACCTAGGTTTTACACTTTCAAGCTTGATTCAAGGTAAGTTTTAGTTCTAATTTTTACATTTCTGAGATCGTTACTTCGAGTACTACAAAACTATGCTTGAATTTTTTATTTTGATGAATATTTTGAGTTGTGACATTTTTGAGAGTTTGTGATTTTTGTTGTTTGATGATGAAATATGAAAGATATGTTTTAGATTAACATGTTTTGTATTGGAGTTTTTGATGATTTTGAGTAATTAGGACTAAATTGCAAAAATAATAATTTGAGGGACTAAAATGTGAAATAAATGAATTATATGGGCTTTTATAGATATGGGTATTATTTGGCCTATCTTGGGTATAGGGAAATTTTGTGTATTTTGTGTTTTATGCTATAGCGACTAAATTGTAAAAAGTGTAAATGTCAGGGGTAAAATGGTAACTTTCCCATTTATGTGTTTTTGGACTAAATTGAATGAAAATATGTTTGAATGAGCTTAATTTGAATATGTCTAGATCAAGAACCAAAGAAATCGGATTTGGATCGGGGAAAAACGAAAATTGTCGTTTAGCCGCTCCGTTCTGTTTTATATTGTCCGAGGTAAGTTTATAAGCAAACAGACGTGTTTAATTGTAGTTAAATGCTAGATATATTTACTGTTATGAAATGTATGAATTTATATTTATTATGGCCGAACATGAAAAGGCTTGACTACTCCATTTCCGAATTCGTTTCGACCGAGTTACGACATCCGAAACCCCGTATGAACCTTAGGAATAGTTAGGATACATATGTCATGACTTAGGATTTCGATTTATGTGTGCGAGTAAGACCATCGCATCGATATGTGATTTCGATATATGTGTGCGAGTAAGACCCTGTTAAATGGCATCGATATGTGATTTCGATATATGTGTGCAAGTAAGACCCTGTCAGGGACAGTGGCATCAATATGTGATTACATGTAAGACCACGTCTGGGACGTTGGCATTGTACGATGTGTGTGATTATCCAAGTGTCCTATCCAATTCTGAATGGTTCATCGGGTATCGATAAGTGGTGAACAAATATGTAAAATTATCTAAGTGATCAGGTACGTGTTAGCTTGGTACTTAATTGAAATACGGTCAGTGAGTATTATGATATTAGTTACAAATATGTGTAACATGAATGAAAAGTATATGTGAATATGACATGTGTATTCGGCCTCGTGAACAAGAAGTATGATTTTTATTATGCATATATATATGATCTTGCATATTCGGCCATTTAGTTAATGTATGTATATAAAATTTTATCTTGATTTAAGAGCTTACGGATACAAATGTATGTGCATTAGGTTTTATATTGACAAATTGCCTTTTGAGAATTGAACAATGATTTGATGACTTAACTTTGTGAATATTCAGCCAAGGTAATGGTTATATGTGCAGGTATATTATTCATGAAACTTGTAAGTTGAGAATAAGCTTGATATTGATAATGTAATTTGGTTAGATAAAATGAGTTGATTACATTATCGGTTTGTTTGTTTATGACTTACTAAGCCTAAATAGCTTATTGTGTGTATATGTTTGTCTCTGTTTTATAGATTTTGGATTCAAGTTACAAGCTCGGGGATCGTCAACAAAGCCTATCACACTATCGACCGTCTTCAGTATTTTACAAGTTACATTTCGGAACTATGGCATGTATAGGCTGGAATATGTTTCGGAATGCTGTACTTTAGTTTTGTATAAAGGCCATGCAAAAATGGCTAAACTTGTAACACCCCTAACCCTTATCCGTCGTCGAAACAAGGTTTCGGAGCATTACTCGGATTTACATATCATTTAGCAAAAACTTCCATTAAATACTTACCGATTCAATGCATCATATAGATAAATATATTATCATTCAATCAATAGCTTGGCACTTGTCTTAGCATCAATCAACATTGTTAGTATACTTACGCATATTTTATATAAATTCAACATTGATATACTTATTTTCTCAACACGTCACACTTGAGTTTAATAATTGTCACCACTTACATAATTTCCTTGTATCAATAAATCAAAGATAATCATATATGTGCATGTCATGAAATATATCATTCTCTTACCATTTAAAATCATTTATTTCATTATATTAAAATTTCATGTACCATAATTTCCATATATTTCACGTATACTTATTCCGATAATAATTCATATCAAACTTAACATAAATCAAATTCTATATGCACATACTTTCCACACCATGTGTCCATATAACATGTACAAATCATTATATATATACTTCAAGCATATATGGTAATAATTCATTTCGTATTCATATTGTTTCATATTATACGAATGTACTAATATTTCACATTCAATCCAATATAACATACAATTTAACATATTTTCATGCTCAATTATGATACACAAATTTACCTGACAAAATTGCAAAAATACCCAGATTTAGGGGCATTTTGGTAATTTTTCATTTTCCCCGATTTTCATCCGATCTTGATCTAAATTGATAATTCCATTCAATTTATTAATTTAGACAATAAGTCAATTCATTTCCTTCAAATTGGTCATTTTTTATATCCTTACAAAATTGCCCCTAAAATTTTATTTTTATTCAATTTAGTATCTGAGCCTAAAACATACAAATTAGCCATGCTAACTGAATATTCATACATAATCTCCTCCTCCTCCTCCTCTCCATTCCTCATCCTTAATTTATATAACATGCTACAAGTAACATTATCAATACTTTCACTATTCACTTATATGTATATTCAAAATTGTCCATCTGCATCATAGTCAGTAAATTATTTATATCTTGAGCTATAGACCTGAAAATTAAGATCGGCAAATTTTCCCTAAAACTATACTTACATATCTTCTTACCAAAAATTTTTGGCTTATCCAATAAGTACAGTTTATTCTTTAAAGTCACTTCTATTCTGCTGTCTGACAGTTCTGACCCTTCTTTACTAAAATTAATTATCTTCTTGTATAGGATTCAAATGTTGTTCTCATTTGTTTCTCTTGAAACAAGACTCATTTATAATTCTAAACATATAAATTTAAGCCCCTAATTATTTTTCTCCAATTTTTGATGATTTTCCAAAGTCAGAATAGGGGAACCCGAAATCATTCTGACCTTGTCTCACGAAATGTATCATATTTCATGATTTACAATTTCATTTCTTACACCATTTCTTCTATAAGAAACTAAACTCAATAATATTTAATTTCACATTTTATTCAACCTCTAATTCAACTTCCACAATTTTTGGTGATTTTTCAAAGTTAGCTTACTGCTGCTGTCCAAAACCGTTTTAGTGCAAGATATTATTTACCATGTTTATAACACCCTTATTCCCTTTCTCTACAATATTTTCCATCACTTTCTCCCATTTCCCTTCACTAACTCATCAAGATCATAGAACCTTATAAAAGAAGACTATACTATAACATTATTTCCATGTTTTCTCAATAATAACAAACTTAAAAATATATTGAAATATTGATGTACTTACCTTGTTCTATTGATTCTAATCTTTAATTTGATTCTCTCTCAACAGCTTCTATTCCTTGAATCTAATCTGATATTCTAACTCCCCATAGTCTCCTTAACATTTTTCTCCCATGGTAGCTATGGAAATTCTTTTGATTTCTAGGTGAAAATGGTGAATTTTTGGTAGAAGGACTAAATTGTAAAAAATGAAAAGTTTCTTTCTTCTCTTCTCTTCTTCCTAACATGAATGCATGGAAAAATGGATGAGAATTTCCTCATCTTTCTTTCTTTATATAAACTAATAAAATAATAATAATATAATAAAATATCATATAAAAAAATTAAATTAAAATATTAATAACTAATATTTAATTAATTTATTAATCTAAAATATCTCCAACATCATCATTACTTTCTAGATTTCTCTCTCTTCCAATTAACCATTTTTCCCTTTATGATCTTTTAAAATTCCATTATTGAGTCATCACTTAATTTTGGTAAAATTGTAATTTAGTCCCTCATAATTCTTCACCTATTCAATTTGGTCCTAATTCATCAATTTTTCCTTGGTTTCTAGATCCTTCCACCCTTAAAATATTTGCACTATTATCCCTTCAACTTTTTCATATTTACCCTTTAATCCCTCAAATTTTGAGTATTTACTCTTGGGCCACAAAAATTTTCTTACTTCTACAATTTAGTTCTTTCTTGAATCAATATACTTCCCAGTGACATAACTCAATTTTCCTTTTCTTGTCACTTTATTTCTTTATTTTACTATATTAAGAGTAATATCTTACTGTATAAATTTTCAGGGTGTTACAAAACTTTTATTGTTAAATTCGGTTATGTTAAGTTCGGTTTATGCTTACTTTGGTTTTATAGTTATGTGCCATGTATGTGTAAAGTATGTGTTAGGTACCACGTGCTTTAAGAATAGTTTGCTTGTTATGTCTAAATTCGGTTTTATATGCTCTTGGTTAAATATTCATGGAGCTTAATAGTTGATAAATATTGTATATGCTTCATGGATAAATTTGGCCGATTGTTTGGTATGTATTTTATGTTAAATGTGATCATTATTTTAGGTAAGATGTATATATTACATATGTGCAACATTAACAGGTTCGGCTATGATATAATGTATAGAAAACATTGTTTATTAAATTATATAAAATGATTGTATGTGTTAATTTAGTTACAATGGAATTGTTGTATGAGTTAGGTCAAGAATGTTAATAAGTAATCAATAATTTCTAAAATTCCTAATTTTGATTAATATTTTGTTATTGAACAAGTAATTTTAGATGTATTAACTAGTATAT